>NW_024082149.1:0-270000 GCF_003009895.1 Hyaena hyaena | reverse complement strand
ATTCTCAAAATATCTTCCCCTATCTCATTCATTTTTCTAAATGAAGACCAAACATCACCTCTTTTAGAAAGCTTTCCCTTATCCCTTAGTTATGAAAAATTATTCTCTCTTCTAGTCTTAACAGTATTTGGTTTATACATCCATCATTTATCACTTCTTTCATCCATTTTTAAAAATAATTCAGAGTCATAGTTGATTAAGGTCTATGGGCCAGGAATACATCACTCTCAGATATGCATGAAAGTTTTTTATAATTGCTTCTTAATTCCTCACTAGATCACTGGCCTCCCTAAGGGGAAAGACAGTGTCTCACTTATCTGACATCCTCAGATCCATCATCTGACATTGAATAAAAAGAACTAGATAGATGGACCAAGATTATATAAATGCCCTCATTATATTTTGGAAAAAGAGATATTCTTTTTAAATTTCTTTAAACCTAAATGAAATCTGACTGGAATGATTTTATCTGGGAAAAACAAACAGGTGTTATGCTCTTAAATATATAAATTTTTGTCACCTAAGTTAATAATCTCAATTACATTACATTTTAGAATATCTAAGATATTTAGAATATCTTATTTAAAACCAAAATGACCATTACTGAAATACAGTAAGGGGGGGGGGATAGAAATAAACATAAAGGGGGCGCCTGGGTGGCTCAGTCGGTTAAGCATCTGACTTTGGCTCAGGTCATGCACTCACGGTTCGTGGGTTCGAGCCCCTCATCAGGCTCTGTGCTGACAGCTCAGAGCCTGGAGCCTGTTTCGGATTCTGTGTCTCCCTCTCTCTCTGCCCCTCCTCCACTCATGCTCTGTTTCTCTCTGTCTAAATAATAAATAAAAACATAAAAAATTTAAAAAAATAAACCATAAGGCTCTTTTCTGAGAGACTATGGTCCTCAACAAGAATCACTTGTAGGGTGGCAGAATGATTGTCAACACTGAGAGCAGCCTAGTGTGTTAATACCATGTGGAATTTACATTCAAAGACATGAAGAAGGTGCCTGTGGCCTTCAAAGGGACCAAGAAGTCCTTCATGATGCCATTTTATCTGATGAAGGACTGTGAGACGAAGCAGCCTGTGTTTGGTGCAAACTATGTCAGAAGGACAGTGAAGGCTGAAGTAGGAGGTGGCTGGGAAGGCTCTGCGACATACAAGGGGACCTTTATGGAAGGTTTGGACAACAGATGCTGCAGGTGGCATCTCAAGCCTTCTGAGGTGAAGCACCCCAAATGGAGCCTATGGGTATTCCTTACATTCCCAGTGGGGCCTATGTCTTTCCCCTGCTGTTCACCAATGGAATGTACCCCTGCCCTCCTAGCCACCCTAATCCACCACCCCCATTTGAGTTCTATCCAGGACCTCCCATGATGCACAGGGTCATGGGACATGTGCCCCATCCTGGGCCCATGGAACCTCTGGTCAGTGGGTCTGAAGTCCCCTCCACTCCTGTAGTTGAAGGTAAGGCTACAGAAGTGGCTGTCAGAGGCTATTACAATCTGGGTAACCCACATGACATCTACACACCCACGAACCAGCCTCAACCACCTCCTACTACCCGCCTCCCCCTGGAAGAAGAACCAGTAGATCCTTTCTGCTCCTGCCTCCCACCCATGGTCACTCTTCCCTTCCCTTCTTTCCCCTTGGGGCTGAGAGGTGATGGAAGGGGCTTGTTCTTCCTCCAGGTCTGATGATAAACCACTTCCTAGGGATTGGTGTTGAGAGAAGGGGTACCCCTTGACTCGGGAGCCATGCCTCCCAGCTTCTCAAGCTAGTTCAGAGCCCACAGTGCTGCCTGGACAAATTTCTCTCTTACCATAACTAGTGCTCTCCCCAGGAGCATTGCCAATCATCTTGTTCCTGTCTCACTCTAGTAGCTTCTGCTCACAGTGGGACCTTCTGCTACCTTGTCTACTCAGTACAGCTCCCTTGTTTGGGAATCCATGTTATACTCAGCCTTGTGAATTCCCTCAGACCAGCCTCATATCCCTTCCTAGCGCCCCTGCCAAGCCCCCCTCACATTCTCTCCACTCTGGTCTGTGCCTAAACATGGAAGGCCACCTTATCAGCCCACATTCCTATCCCAGCCTGCCTCCAGCCCCAGTCACACTCACCTTCCCCTCCCCGACCTGTCCTTGGTCCTCTGTTGCCACCACTTTGTGACTTTCAGAGCTTTAACACAAACTTCCAGGCAGTAGGCGACATCAGTACCAGGCCATTGTGACAGGGAGGGAATCCACTGCTTCCCCGCTAATGTTTTTGGCATTTGTTTCCCTTTGCCTTCTTGCTTTTCCCTCTGGAAGGAACTTCCCAGGCTGGAACTGGAGAATGCATGTTCATCCCACCATGACATCTGGGGACTGCCGGACAGGCTGAAACAAAGTCCCCTGACCCCTGGGGCCTAGCCTGAGCCTGTGTGCTGACCGTGACCTCTCACCAGCCCCTCACCCTGACCTCTTCTGTTTAAGCTTCATGCCTAATTGGTGATATACCCCTGGAGGCACTAAAATTTGCTCTCATTTGCTTCTGGACTGGCTGTGACGTGAGGAGATAGTTATTTAAAGAGAATTACCTATTTGCCTATATGAACAACCTATATTAACAACCAGTTAATATATTAATGTGAAATAAGCTCTGTTTGCATCTTGATGTGTTTGCTGAAAATGTGAAGTAGTAAAATAAAGTGACCAGGGGAAAAAAATACATAAGGTAAGTGATTTTTGAAAAATTTTGCTTTGATCACCATATACCTCACCCTCCTCTCTCCTGTTTAGTTTCTTTTACTGTTCATAATCTGACATTACATTTCTACATATTTGTTTTTCTACTGCCTTCTCATTAGAATATAAGATTGATAAGGGCAGGGGCTTTGTTTTGTTCAATCTTGTATCCCTAGTACCTAGAATCGTGACTAACATGTGACAGATACCCAATAAAGATTTCTTATATGAATGAAAAAAAAACCAAAAACTCCTGAAGAGTAAACCAAACTAAAACTGGGCAAAATTAACATGACTACTTGAAACAACAACAAATAAATGAGGATACAATTTACATTCCAGAGAGGAGAAATTGACATCCTGAAGACATCACTTCTTTCCATAAAGATCTTTAAATTCATCCATGCTAATTAAAATGCCAACAGATTTTTTTTCATGGATCCTAAGAATCTAATTTAAAACCCATTCAATACATGAATCATCTAAATCAGCTTTTACTTTGAATTTGGTCAGCAATGTTTATTATGTCCATATGTTATAAAGAAAATGAGATAATTTTAAGCACAAAACATTTTGCAACTTTCCGTATAAATTTGCATTATAAACTACACATACTTTAATCCTGAATGAAAGACTTAAACAAATTCTTCTACTTAAACCTTATTAAATGTTTGATGTGATCAGCATTTTGATCCTCCTTGAGAAAGCTGTTTGAATAAATAAAATATTTCTTCTCCAAACATCAAAGTGGTTCCAAATTGCTAATATTTAATACATGTTTTTAATATTAACTATTTCCTTCCTATGCTTTTTGTATCCATACTACAAGTATGACAAAGAGCTCTAGCAAAATATGAAACACAGATGCCTTATTGTTCAACTTTCCTATCTGGTGTTGTTCACCGAATGTGCACTGTGCCATGCTATCTAGAATTGCCAGACAATGGATGTACTGCTGTCATTAATCCCTGCCCCAGTGTGGCAAAGCATGGATTATTCAATAAACAGCATTTAGAAAACTATAAGATAAAACTATGAGATTACGGCCACTTCTTGAATCATATATACAAAATAAATCCAGATAGATTATGGAACTGGGTAAGACAAAAAACATGAAAGTTAGAGGAGGAAATTATAAAACAAATGTTAACCAATATAGGAGAAGCTAAGGAGAATATGAAACGTCCATTCCATTCCAAGGAATACTTTGTAGTGTATAAAACAAATTTATGAAAAGAGCTCCAAGATATATTGCTAAGTAAAAGGACAAAACTATATTATTCTTTTCTTTTCTTTTTTTTTTTCTCTCTTTTGTTTTTTTAAATCATACCCTCTGGATGGTCTTTCTTATCTTCCCTACCTCCTCTGGAATGTTCTTGTGTTCAGTCTCTGTACTTCTTCATCA
The DNA here is from genome assembly GCF_003009895.1 of Hyaena hyaena. Taxonomy (NCBI): domain Eukaryota; kingdom Metazoa; phylum Chordata; class Mammalia; order Carnivora; family Hyaenidae; genus Hyaena; species Hyaena hyaena. Next base: position 265,872 of record NW_024082149.1, on the reverse strand, counting down.
TTTCCATTCCCTAAGTGATCTCATTCAGACTTACTATCTGTATGTTAATAACTCATACATTTCTTATCTTTGACCCATATTTGTCCTCAGGAATCCAGAATTAACTATAATTCATAATGCAACTTCCGCACTTGAATTTCTAAGAGGCATGTCAAACTCAACCTATCCCAAATAACTTCCCTCTCAGTTTTACTCTTTCTGCAGTCATATCCAGTTCACTAAATGACAACTCCATCTTTCCAGTGTTTCAGGTCAAAAACTTTTGAGTTATGCCTTTTTTCCCTTTTTTTCCACACCTCCACTGTCAATAATTTCTGCTGACAATACTTTAAAAATATACCCAAATTTTAATAATTTCTTCTTAATGTTCCCCTCTGACCTAAACCACCATTACCTCTCACCTAGATTATAGCTCACCTGAATTACAGCTTCCTAAAGGATCTCTGTGCTTTTGCCCTTAACGATGTTTTAGTCATACTGGTCTTTTTGGTGTTCCTTGAAAAAGCAAGCAAGCCCTTGCCCTGGGCCTTTTACCTGCTATTTCCTCTGTCTGGAACACAATTTCCCCAAGATAACTGCATGGCTTCCTCTCTCATCTTTTAACAGTCTCTATAAATGTTTTCTTAAAAAAAGCTTTCCCTGGCTATGCTATATAAAATAGCATCCCTACTCATCCCACTTTCACTCACTCTCACTCACTTTCTTCATAGCACTTACCACCATCTGATATATAATATATATATTAAATGACATGCAAGCAGGAGCTTTTTTTGTCCCTTCAGTCTCTACCTTCCAGAAAAGTACCTGGCACACTGTAGACACACAATAAATACTTGTTGAGAGAATGGATAGATGAATGGATGAAAGGTTACATTCAATTTGATTCCTTTCATCAAAAAACCCAAGATAATTTGTATATATACATAGTGTATATGTACATGGACAGAGTATGAGAAGGGATTATCATTGTGGGTAGTGACACTGAACAGAGACTTTCACTGTTTACTATATATGTGTATACTGTTAGAATTTGTTCTATAATAATAATAATATATTTATGTACTACTGATGCTAAAAGGTAAATATATAAAAAAAGGTTCCTTAATATTTTGAATGTACCCAGTTTAATTACTTCATTACAGCTTATTTATTTTGCATGACATGCATCTATATCATTTTTATAATGCTTTATAATAAAGATAAAATATGGGTTGATAGGTATCTTAATGTTTTTCACAAAATATTGTTCGTTTAAAATAAGTCTAATACATATCATTTACCAGCCCTTTTATCTGTTTTTAAATTTAGTTTCTGTCCCATGTCATTCTCTTCAAGAACGGACTAATACTTCTTAGGCTTCCTTAAAAATATTCCTCAAGGGAATCTGAAGACTTGCCATGTAAGGACTGAAACACTCTCAAGTAAGGATAATATCTGGATTTTAGTTGTAAAGTTTAGAAACATTTCTAACCTTTGAGTTTTATAGGTTAAAATTAGTGCAGAGGCTATAGGACAATTCTATGAAAATTTCTTGATTTTCACTTCAGCTTTTAAATAGGTTAAATGCATATGGTATTCAAAATATTACTTAATGATAAAAGACATATTAAAATTATATTAAACTGTCCAGATTTCTGAAGCAGCTATATATTACCAGTTCTTGAGTATATTAAGACTATAAAAGGATAAGTGTAATTAAAGGACTATGTAAATCAGACCTATACTCAACATTAATAGCAAATATAATAAACTGAAGAATAAAGTTGAAAAACAGTACAACTAGAAAATAAATAACTAGATAATTTGAAATAAGGTAAACTCTGGGGTGTCTGGGTGGCTCAGCTGATTAGCATCTGACTCTTGATTTTGGCTTAGGTCATGATCCCATGGTTCAGGGGATTAAGCCCTGCATCCGGCTCCCTGCTGGCAGCATAGGGCCTACTTGGGATTCTCTCTCTTCCTCTCTTTCTGCTCCTTCCCCACTTGCACTCTCTCTCTCTCAAAATAAATACATAAATAAAAGTAGCTAAATCCTAAAAATTGCTCTATTCTCTTGAAATGGTTAGAATACATGAGTATAAAATTCAGTAACTTAAAAAGATAGAATTGATGTGTAGTGATCAACAATGATTCAAGTTGTAAGGAGATATTAGAGAAAGATCCTAGAATTCAAGACATTTAAAGAAAATCACAGCACAATCATATGGTTCATGATAATTAATTCATATATTCCTAAATATGGATTGAGCCCCTACTGGTCCTCTCCTTCTGCCTTCACTAGAACACACTTTCAGTTTAAGTCCCTAGGATATATATTCCACATATGGACTTTTTCTACACAGGCTATTCCAAAGCAGCACAGCTAATCAGTCAATGATAAGAGAGTAATTTATTACTTCTCATTCATTTCTCTCTAGACTATGCCAGGAATAGCCTTATTTATAACATCCTTCTTTCTGCATGTATCTCATCTCTGCTTCTAGTTCCATTCATATTTGTATTTCACTTATCCTTTGGTTAAAAGTGCAGCTAGGAATGTAATCTCAAGAGAATCTGTAAATTATAGTGTAAGTGCAACAGAAAATAAACAGCTAGTTTAAAATGTATATATTACTTTGATAGTCATGTCTATGATAAAGCGTTGTTTCTTAATGACTCCATCTACAAAACTGTCCTGGTATTTTTGTACATGACTATAAGAATGGCAAAGTCTAGGTGCTGAGAGAAAACACTGAATTGGTCTGGCCAACATTGTGATAGTAGCTCCTCAATAGTGCTTCTTACAGTGACTGACAAGTTTCCTCTGCTGTTCTTGTTGGACTCTTTCACGGTCTTTTATCAATTTTGAAAAGAGTTTACACTGAGATATATATGGAACATCTGAAACATTAAGTCAATGAGACAGTCTTTACACAAACATCATGAATCAAGTTGTGACTTCATTCCAATGATAATTTCACTCATTGTGCCAGACTGATGATGAAACAAATTTAGACAACTTGCTTATAATTTATTCATCATGGGAAAAAGAAATGTGAGAATACTTATTTATAGCAACATATTTTTCAAGATCGTGTGCTGTATAGTATACAAATCCAAAATTGTATATAAAACTAGCAAAGTGTAAACTAGCTTTTTTTAAAGCCTGTTTTATATTAGTTTGATAGTCAACTTTCTGATAAGAATTTCTTTTAGTTTTTATTTCATATTACTTAATATTTGAAACATAAATTATTTCTCTTTACTCTTTCAAGTAGATATATTTTCTATTTTAGATTTAACCACATTCTTGACTTCTTTTATTTACCATGAGGACAGGAAGAACACTTTTTATGCTGAATAAATACAATCTGCATGAGCTTCAGAACAACTTTATATGAGTCATGAGAAATAATGAGGTGCAAACTAAAGAAAGAAAGGGGCAAAATGTATTAAAACTCCATATTTAACTACTTCTAGACAACAAGAAGATGCCCTACAGAAAAGTAAAATCAGGGCCAATACTCTAGAAAACGTATAGCTGACAAAAGATTAGATACAGCTGTCTATGTGAGGTAATTGGGTAAAGACTGCCAAGTACATCTAGAAATCTCTATAGTCTTCCCATAGTAATTGGCAAGAACTGTTCTGAGACATAAACCCATACCAATAGTGAGAAGTAATGTGATATTGTAACAAAAGCTTATAAACAGCTGAATCTACAAGGCTGACAATAGTCTCCTTATCTGTTATAAGATTACAAGAGCACTACCTTACTGCAGCTGAGATCACTTCTGATCAGAGGTTTCTTACTGAATTACTGAATAAGCTAATAAACTGTTAATATTGATAGTTAAGTAAATGAAAACATAAATATGCACTTACTGTTCATTACTGTTAGGTAACTTTACTTCTTAGAAAACAAACTTTGGGAAAGATAACATGGCCATTATTACATTGATTTTCAAAAACTCCATATTACCATTCAAACAAAGAATCATAGCAGGAAAGCAGAGTAACTGTTCGTGCAAATCTGGTATAATTTAGGGAAAAAAAGGATACTGAAACTAAAACTAAATGTCGTGATAAATACAGGTGAGGTTCAGTTGAAAACAAAAGGCATATTTTGGAAAGCTACATTCAAGTCACGGAATCATTATCAGAGCCATGAAAGACCTCCCAAATCAGGCTCACTGGTTTGTAGTTTAAATGAGCAAATTCACTTACTTATAACAAACATAAATTCATATTTATTTTAAACTATGTGTTATAGCCAGTGGTGTGATAAAGCTGGCTCATAATGGCGCTAGAGAAAGCTGACTGTGTTATTTCTTCCCAGTTAACATTCAGTGACATCAGGATGGTAGTTTGAAATTGGCCAAGTGTATTTACACCATGGAAATCAGGAAACACTAACACTAGGGGCTTTTATTCAGGGGCAAAGCCAACCATTAAAAATTTACCATCACACTACTGGCTGTAACCCATTAAGGGGTTCATAAAATCAATTTAGTCAATTATGATCAATATTTTAGAAAATTTAATAGAAAGGAATAAAATAAAAACAGCAGCATGCACTGAGTGTTGTAAGATCCAGTATCTTTTCAAGAACAAATATTAATTAACCCAAAAGAAAAAAAGCACTTTTTTTGGTGAAATTTCTGCACCAGGTTCATTTACCTATTAGTCTATTCATATAATACAAGGTGGTGATGTAAAATAAATTTCTTAATATGGAACGGAGTCATAAAAAGGTGAAACCAGTATTATAATCAAGAGAACAAATACAATTTTCTTCCACAAACATGTTTTACAACGTTGTGTTCATCATATGCTTTATGGTTAAAGATTACATGCTTCAGTGAAAAATAAGAACTTCATAGTTAATAGTTAAATACCTAATAGGTAGGTATTTAGAGAATTTTTCTTTCTTCTCAAGGAAAACCAAAGAGGGATTATATAATTTATGAACACAAAGGAATCTGAGGGTTTGTAGGTTAAAAATTAAATAAGACCTCTGTCTCATCAAGATAGTGTGGTTTCATCATTTTGCTCTAGCGGCCTCTGGAATGTAAACCTTCTCTAACTTTTTGTTTCTTATCTTTGCTAAGAAGGGCAAAGTCAGTCCAGTACCTTGAGAATTCCCAAACTACTTATGTCAACGTAATTATTTCTTCTTGAGATGTCTCATCAAATACCTTTGTTTTTTTCTTTAGTTTTAACCAGTAGGGAATCTGTTTATTCTTAATTTTATTTCATGTTATTTCTTTATTGAGCACTTGTGGTGTACATTATGGTGAATGTCAGGCATTAAAAGAAAAATTTCAGAGATGAACATTTTGTTTTAAAGTTGCTCAGAGAAATAAATACTAACCCATTCTGAAGGGATTAATCCTAAACCATTATTTAATCATGATTAAATAATGTGGTAGATGTCAAAGCAAAAGGGCACATGAAAAGATCATTGCCCCTCTCCTTTTACAGAGTTAGCACTCTCATTTTACTCAACCCTCAAAATCAGAACACAACAGAGAGAAGACAGGAAAGAAAACAGGAAGGAAGAAGGAGAAGGGGTGAGGGAAGAGAAGAAAAAAGTATTTTGCAGATGTAGTTAGTGAGCTATTCAACTGTCATTCTTAACACCTGTCTACTTTGCCTGCCTCACCACAGAGGCTAAAAAAAATCAAATAGTCACTATCTAGACTCCCTTGCAGCTAGAAATTACCTTGTGAACCATATCTGTGCAAAGCAACATGAAAACATTCTGAGAAATTTCTGGAAAAAAATTTTTTACCCTCCTTGACAAAAATGGGAGAATGCTTGAGGAGAAAGTCTCTAATTTATGACCACTTCTTGTGAAGACATGATGCTTAAAACAGCAGCCCTGAGAGGGAAGTAGAAATGTGAACCCAGTGCCCTGATGTCACGGAATCTGTGAACCAACACCTGACTTTTGTTTATGGGAGGAAATTAATGACTTGGTTGTTTATGCCACTGTTAGGTGAACTTGCCATTATTTGCAGTCCAGAGTATTTACAATTTAGGTTCTGGCTTGGATTCTAGGTATGGTTATCCACTGTTTTCTCTTTCCAAGATGTGGCTCTTCAGAAGTCACATGCCTCCTACATTATAGGTATAACTTATCTTGAAACTATCTCAATATCTTTTCTCTCAAGGCCCATGTGGCCCAAACAAATAGAAAATGAATAGAAAAATAGAAAACACCTAGTTATGTGCTATGTGCTACAAAACCAAAAGCTAAGCAGGATATGGCTATTAAAATCATGCCAACTTAATAAAGTATTAATCCTAGTAAATAAAACATCTGGTACTTATATAAAAGGAGAGTTTACAGAATGCTAGAGATACCACATTTATCTTATAGTAGTACCTTGATATATTGAACATTAACACAAAATAGAGATGTTTAAGGACAGTGTTGTTCCTAAAAACAAAAGGTGAGTATTTCCACATGTACTGGGCCACTCAGAGACCCCTCACCCTTACCATATTCCAGAGAAGGAAAATAGCACCAGGTCAACTTTATTTGACTGTGAACAAGCTATAGGGTACAAAACTGGAGAGAGGGTAGCAGAAATTGGGGAACTGTCATAACCCTGTGTGAGTGAGGACAGACTTACCAATCTCCAAACGATCTCAGTCTCTGCCAAAGTCAATGTCCCTACCCAGTTCCTAAACTTAAACTAACCAAGCTTTTCTATATTAAGTATTGCTATTCTTAAAAGGAGGTGAGGACCTGAATTAGTCTTCAGTTCTATGCTTGGACTCCCCTCTATATCTAGGAAGAACCAGAATTTGTATATACCCTGAGCTTCCTCTATTTGTCTCATTTTATTCGTACAGGATCTATCTAAAGCTTTTGTCTCAGGTTCTGGTTTCGATTCTAGTCCTCCAATAAGGAACAGAAATTACTCCAAAATGCTAACACATGGGGTTTTAGCCTCCATGCTTTTAAATTTAACAGAATCTCCCCAGAAGACCAAATCTTATCTCTCTATCCCAATTTCTGACTGATGCCTTAAGAGTGTGATTCTAGAGCCAGATTGACTAGGCTAAAATTTTAACTCCTTTACTTATTAAATGTGTGATCATTGGCAGGTTACTTAACCTCTCTGTCATTCAGTATACTCAGCTGAAAATGGACATTCTAATAACAGTATTACCTTTTAGAGGTGTTACAAAGAATAATGAAAATGGAGATAAGATTATGACCTCACAGGAGTGTTAGGAGGAATAAATGAGTCAATAAAAGCTAAGTACCTAGAATAGTGCTTCATGTATAGTAATTTAAAAATTAGCATTTATTTACCACCATGGGTAGTTTTATACCTAGAAATTACTGCTACATGTCCTCAACTTTCCAATAAGATCCTCTGATAATAGATGCCAACTAATATGTGATTGGAGTTCGCCTTTTGAATACCAGTGTAAGCAATTGGCTACCTTCCTTGGGGTGAATACTTCTCCTGGGTTAGTTCCTCTAGTCTTGGTTTCACAATTTCTGGTTTAATTTCCTTCCCCACTGTTAGGGTCTCAGTAAATCTCATGGTTGAGAATTGTAGGTCTGACAAATTCTGCTCTTGGTCACATTACTGTTCTGCTCAAAAGTTTTCATTACCAAAATGGACTTTGCATATGAGTCCCTTTCAATGCTCTTCAACTTTTCAATATTTCCTATCAATCAGATTACCATCTAGCTAGGGAATTCATCTATTTCCAATGAGTGATCTTCAGCTCCTTAACTTTAACCCACCTTGTTCTAGGCCTGGAATGCTCCTTTCTTGTTTTTGCCTGTCTAAATCTTATGCTGCAAAACTCAACTCAAAAGTTACTACTACCTTCATAAAGCTTTTCTTGATCACCAAACAGGAAATAATCTTTACATTCTAGCTGGAATGGTTTTTTTTTTTTTTTAACACTTATTATATTCTTTTTTCTTGCCTATAAGAAATAAATTATAAATCATATATCTTCATAATTAATTCATAAATCACATACAATGTTACTATCTGTGTTGCTATTATTGGCTTATATACATTCATAGTACATAAATACAGTTACAGTCTCAAGGTACAAGTTTCACTCAAAGGAGAAGCATTCATAACAAGACCTTAGATTAACCTATACTAACCAGGGAGGGAATCACAAAGGATCTCAGAACATAGGTCCATAAATAAAACGGAAGTCTTTTTCTCTCTTGTCCTAGTTCAGAGGAAGGCGGGCAGTATACAATGTGTTATCTAGAGACCCAGATGACAGGCTCTCTGCCATCCTCAAGAGAAGACTATCAGCTTTGATATCAAGGTTATTGTTATTACTTGGCTAGCAGAAAGGGTGAAAAGAAATGGGGTGCAAGTAGCTTCCTTTTAAATAAGTTGCACATATTCTTTTGACTCACATTCTGCTGGCTTGAACTCTGTCACATGAAAGATATTCTAACTGGGTGGCTGGGTCATACTTGCTCTACTAAAACTAAGAGGAGTTATAATTATTAGAAGAAGATGACAATGGATGTGATTACATTTTCTTTCATATACATACTATTACATTCCCCACTATCCTTTATATGGTTCTTTTTCCTATGCCTTATTCATGCATTAATATTATACGTAGACACATGTCACACACATACAGTGCCAGAGAATGCTAACTGCCCACCTAACATCCATTTTCTCCTTTGTCATTCGCAGAATCTTCATTTGGAGGTGCAATGTGACCATCTAGAAGGTTTTATTCCTAGCCTTTTAAGGTAGTATTTGAGAAAAGGAAGTTCTATAAAGGATACTGCCTCAGTTGGGAGAAACTCTTTCATCTTCATATTTCTTTCCATTTGAAGTATAATGGCTGCAGCAGTAGCAACCAATACATAACCATAACTGAAGATATAAAACTTTAGAGAGCTTGACCTCCACATCCTTGAACCATATGAAACAATCTCAGCTACTACCTTACAGATTTTCTAGAAAGTAAGAGAAAAACAAATCTTATGGGATTATGCTACAATAGTTCCATTTCCATGTATTTAGAAATCTGTATTTATAACACTTTCCCAAAGTATCGTCACTTGTACATAAAGCAATCTCAAAATATTAAACATGTCCAAAACTTTGCCCTGAAACTTGGTCCGTCCTTAGTGTTCCCTATCATGTAAGTTGTGCCATCATCCACACAATGGTTGAAAACAGGCACATGGCAATAATCCTTGACAATTCCTGCTCCTTTATCTCCCACTCTAAATAAACATAAATGTTTCTTAAATTCTCCTAATTTACTCTATTCCTACTACTGCTGCCCTAACTTCAGTCCTCACCTTTGTGGTCTCATCTTATGAGAGTGAGTCCTATGAGACTCCCTTCTGTGTGTGCCTAGGTGTAGGTTTTATTCTTTGCAGCTTACGCCATTCAAGGCTATGATGCCAGGCAAAGCTCCAGTTTGCCCTGGTTCTCAAAATATCCCTAGTGGCTTCGGTGCTTCCATTATCTTTGTGGACCCCTACATCCTCCTATATCTTAACCTGATAAATACTATGTCTCTTTCCAATATTTCAATACTTTCAAGAAATGAAATTTAGCTGTACTCAGCATTTTTAGTTGAATAGGGGTAGGGGCATTCAGGTTATGTCCAGCCAGGCATAGTTTGTGATTTAGTTTGTTTATAACATTTTGATCTTATGTTTTGTAGATTTTAATCTACAGAAATTTGAAGGGCCTGGATTTGGGAAGTATTCCCTCACAGGGATTTGATTTTGCTTCTGAATAGAGCCAACTGGAAACTGCTCTGTCTCATTCAAGGTCATGGCTTAGTATGGACTTTTCAGGTTCAGCTCCCCCACCACGCAGGAAGCCCAACATCAGCCTCTAGATCCCACTGTGAGAAGCATTTGCCTCAGGACAACACGGTCTGCTACCTTGTGACTCCAGCTCCCTGCCCTTGTTTCAGCTCCTCTTCCTCCTTATACCTCTTCTCTCCTTTTAACTGTTTTTGATTTTTCTTGATCCATAGATTTCCCTTATTTTTTGGTGACTCAGCAATGCTTAAAAAAATACATGTTCTAATTTAGCCAGGATCTAGCTGAGCTGTAGTAGGAGGGTTCCTCAGAAAAATCACACCCTCCACACTGCTGGAAGTCAAATACATGCTGTTTTGAAAAGAGAAACCATGCTTTATTCCTCTACATCTGTCAAACTTCCAGTATGAAGAGACCACAGCAGACAAAAATATTTGTATAATAAAATACATGTTATAGGAGACAGAAAATACTGTCAAGTCTTTACTGAAAAGACAGCAATTTATCCTTGCAATGATGGGATTAAATCACTCCTATTACCTTGACTAAGAAATTAGTCATACTTTCTTTTTTTTTAAATTTTTTTAATGTTTTATTTCTGAGAGAGAGAAACAGTGTGAGCAGGGGAGGGTCAAAAAGAGAGGGACACACAGGATCTGAAACAGGCTCCAACTCTGAGCTGGCTGTCAGCACAGAGTCTGATTCAGGGGTCGAACCCACGAACCATGAGATCGTGACCTGAGCCGAAGTCAGATGCTTAACCAACTGAGCCACCCAGGCGTCCCATATACTTTTCATAACACTGTATGATACAATGCCTGATTTAAGGCTGACATCAACTACTTAATACTGTCTTAGGAGTATACAATACACTAGATATCTGAAAAATCTCTAAATATAAGATAAACTTATTTTTGAATGGTATGCTACATTTTCAAATGATATGCTCAACATTTTTTTTCAACTACCAGATGCCTTTCCCCATGAAGTACTTCTAAATTTAAAGCAATTCTATCAAAAGTTAATCCTCAAAGACAGTGCAGATGACTATATAAATATCTAGCTCCCTTAAAATTCCTACTGGTGATATAAATAGAGAAACAATCTATAATATAAGAGGTATTATGTGACTTTAAAAAATTTCCATTTGATACAGAAATGGCAGACCCAGATTGAAAGATGCCACTAAAAGACTATCTGCAGTCTTCCTGTTGTTGAAAACAAAAGTAAACGGAGAGGGATCTATGGGAGAATCACCTTAACACCCTGTAACACATTAACACTGGGGGGAAACATGAAGCACACTGACAGCTTTCAAAGGTCATGCCGTTCATGTGATCTGCACAGCTGCAGGGTGTGGAGTGTGCTGACAGTACAAGAAGACCACCTGGCACTGGGCTCAGGGACGGGCTGGGGAAAGACCAAGCACAAATCTGTGTCCTGACAGGAGGTGCTCCTAGTAGGCACTTCCTATCGAGGCCAGGTTAGAAGTTCTACAAAGCCACCTGCAGTGACTCTTCAGGGTCCTGGACCTTTCTCCACTCCTGTACTCCTAAGCCTCTGCAATCGTCACATGCTTTTAGAGGAAAAGTAAAATTACCATTTGTCCCTCAGACTGGGCACAAAGGACACAGAGCACTAACAACCGATTCTTTTTTTTCTTTTCACTAACACCAGTTTCTAACAGAATACATAATAGGCAGACATAAATACTTCTTCTGTTAAGCTCAACAAATACATACAAATGATCAAGTACAAAGGCAAAGAAAAAAATGATTTCCTGCTTTGTGGTCAGTTTTAAGGAAAACAAACAAATAAAAAAACTTCCTAGGAAACCCCCTAGGAGACATGCTCCTCAAGCTTCACTGGTAATACCCATTCCTAAATAAATGAAATTATCATAATTAATTGAGATTGAAAGTCCTCTATTTTTGTGGTGCCTGGTTGGCTGAGTCAGAAAAGCATGTGACTCTTGATCTCGGGGTCATTAGTTCAAGCCCCATGTTGGGTGTAGAGATTACTTAAAAAAATAATAATAAAAAGAAACAAAGTCATCTATTTCTGAAGTGACAGAAGGGCACAATCTTCTTAAAGACTGATCCCCGAACAAAACTGTAATTCAGTTAGCAAGGAAGAAGAGATATGTGGATCGATATAGGTCAGTAGTAGTATTTCCTATAGCACTTTTCTACCTTTACAGAAAAAACAATGAAAAGAAATTCTCCTCCAACTTCTAGGGGAAGAAATAGTATAAGTATTTCAAATTAATTATGACAATAATAATCAATATAAGGACAAAATGGTGAAACAACTCAAGCTTGGGAAATATATATATTCTATAAAGCACTGCAATAAAACTGTTTCTGATATTTCTTGTTCTCCTAGGAACTACTGGCTCATAATGTATAAATATTTAAAAGCACTCTTTAAAACATATGGTATAACTTCGGTATTCATAATGACTCAGAGAGCTCTGAGGTATTTTTGCAAATTGACATTCACGGCAGACCACCTCCACAGTCTACCACAGCATACTGGGTAAACATATCATGTAAAACACATATTGTTTACATAGTACATATCATCATAAAAAGTTGCAGTGTACATACCAGACTTTTCGACTATACTATGTTGGACTATTAATAACTCGAATTAACATCCCAAAGGGCAACACTGCCCCAATTCAAACTTAAAAACAGCTGTGTAAACAAAGTGAGGGTGAGGGGCAGGTGTATAAGATATGAAGGGAGAGACACATGACACACCTGACAATTTAAAGATATAACTCAATGGAACCTAAGTGCTAGATATATGACAGGGAATATGCTAACTCTATGGATCCAAACCTGTAAGTTAGTTTTAATAGACTGATCAAACTGTATAGTGCTGGATTTCCATTTTAGTAAGGTATACAAGAACTATATAGCATATATTTTATATACAAAATAAGACTATATCCATATTCTATCTATCCAAATAGTTACTGTTACATCATCCACAATAAACTGCTATTGTCTGCCTTCACACACACACATGCCTGCTCATCAACCAAGTTAAGCTATCAGAATTCTAGTAGTATTCATAATAATTATCTTGAATGTTTCTTTGCTTGTCCTGTATTTTTCCCCTTGATTTTATCTAGTTTCTAGCCCTTAAGTTTATTATGCACTTATTACATGGTATCCTGCCCTCTATATTTGGTTTCCCCAGGATTTAGTCTAAGCTCTATACTTCAAGGACTTTTTTGGGGCTAATTATTCTAGCACTCTGCACTCTGGACTTTGATATGCCCTCATAGGCCCTTTTGGGGTCAGCCTTTGGTTTGAATCTGCAAATTTGCATGTCAATAGAGTTTCTAAGTCTGTGTATGGGAGAGGTAGAAATAACTATAATCTTTTGTTTTAAACTTTATTTATTTTAAGAGAGAGAGAGCACACATGCACAGGGAGAGAGAATGTTACAGCAGAATAGCATCTGGGGCTTGAATCTACAAACTGCAATATCATGACTTGAGCCGAAGCCAGGTGCTTAACCGATTGAGCCACCCAGGTACCCCTAAATAATCTTGAATATATTTCCATAAATCATCTTTCAGAATTTAGTATGTCTCTTAACAGAACCATAATAAATATCTTGTTTTTCAAACAGGCTGTTCATCAGAATTACCTTGTTTTTCAAACATGCTGTTTATCAGAATTACCTGTAGAGCTTTTTAAAAATAGTTTATTCAAGTGCCATTCCTGGAGATTACAATTCAGAAGGTCAGAAGCAGGTATCTATATACTGAAAGTGTCATACTTGATCCGGCTGGGCAGCCAGAATTAAGAAACACTGTTAGAAAACTGGCGGGAGATGGTTCATATCTTCTTTCTTTCATTATAGCCAAGACTGGGCAAGAAAATGGAGATAAGGGTGTGGGAAAGAAAGGAGTAAATTACCTTTGCCGTCTGGTTTTTGAGATGAGAAAATATGGCAGTCCAAAGCTAGGCAAAACGGCAACATAAATAAGGTTGGGTTGCTTTTGTTACTCTTCTATCACTTACGTTCCTACATTTTTCTCCTATCTTTTGGCTTTCCACCTGTTTTCTTGACCTCCAAAGCATGTGAAGGTACTCATGTTGTAATACATCTCTACCTACTTCCTTCATATCACTCAGTCCTGTTGCTTTCTGCTTATTCTTTGCTTTCCTGACAAGCAAAACTCCCAACTTTGTTTGTTTTAGGTATGCCTAAGAAATGCAAGCAGCACTAAAATACTATCAGCTTTTGCCACTTAAGCCTGGCATTGTTTGCCTGATAATCTCAGTGATTCTCAGCTAAGATAGTTTTGATACCAAGGCCTTTCCCAGAATTGACTCTGCCTATAAGTCTGTAGCTGCCAGACACTGTTGTAACAAATCTTCCCAACATTTTTTCTTGCCTAAATCCTGGGGCCAAAAATGTCGTATCAACTCAGTGAACAATGGCAACTTCCACTCTAGAGAAGGAAAGGATCCAAGAGCAATGCTTGAGATCTGTTAATTGAGAGACTTCCATTTCCAGAGTGTAAAAATTTGTAGTTGTTTAGTTAGCTAATTTTCCCAGAAGACCCAAAGATTATTTTATGAATGACTAAGTATTAAATAAACTAAGAGAACCAAGGAGAGATTCTGGGGAAATGACTTATGGGTAAACTGAAATGAGAAAATGGAGGTCTCATTCATTCTAAATCTACTCTTTTCTGCCCACTGAAATTACTATTATCACTGCTTCTGAGGAAGACACAAGAAAAAGAGGATGGTAGAAAAAACAAAGAGAAATAGTAACTATCAAAGGCAAAGAGAAGGAAATGATTTTGAACACTTCTTATCCCATACCTTTGTTTACTGTCTGCAATGCCTTTCCCACTTCTTTGTCTGATTACCACCTGCTGATCTTTTAAGACACAGTGGGTATTGCCACGCTGTACACAACACCTCAATTCCCACCTCTCCATCATAGACTGACCTACATGTTATTCTGCTATAAAACACAGGTGTAATATTCTGTCTTATAGTACTTACTACACTCTTTTGAAACTAATTTTGAAGATTAGAAAGGAGAAACACTGGTGCTATATTTTGTGTTCTCCAAACTCTACATTGACTCATGTGTTCACTGAATTCTGGTTCACTGAGATTTTGAGAAAATATAACTATTTAAGAATGAAAAATTTAAAAATAGCACATGAAATACCTTGAAATCATTAAAAAGAATAAGGCAACATTCTATGTCCTGATATAGAAAGACCACAATATATTAGGTGAAAAAAGTAAGGTAATAAATTGTTTATCTTTTGGTTGCCTAAAACATAAGAATATAAAGTGTGTACACATGTATATACATTTTCTTTTCTGGGAAAAAATGCACAAGAAACCAAAAATACGGGCTGGGAAACATTTTATTTTCATTTTAAAAATCTTTCTCTATTATTTGAATTTCCTATTCTAAACTCAAAATTACTTTTTATAAATTAAGTTACTAACAGGGACTATCTGGTTCTCAAGATTAAGGGCTATTTTTTTTATCCCTTAAGGGTGAAGATGATATCTCATACATTTTAATATCATCACTGCTTAGTGCAGTAAGGAACATAACTGGCATTTGATGAATGTTAAACTGAACTGAACTCTGCCTGTCATTTATTTGAGTCTTTTACTTCTTTCCCAAAGTACTTTTATCTCTCCCTCATCTCTCTCCGTTATATACAAAGAGCCAAGTACAGTGCCTTGAAGACAGTAGAGACAGAAGTTGGCCAAGAAACGTTTACTCAATCATATTATCTCCCACCAGTATGAAATGCAGCTTCCAGTGCAGTGAGAGTGATTTCTTTTTCTGTTGATTGTCATTTGCTCTCAATTATCTATTCAACACGCATTATACAAGCACTGTTCTCCATGCATCATGTTTGAGGCAATGTGCTTAGTTCTGAAGGTACAAAAGTGAATAAGAATCAGTATCTACTACACTCTAAAGACTCATAAATCTATCATATTTTTCCATGGCAGGAAAGAGGTGAGAGTGACTGAAGATGTGGATGCACCTATCTTCCCTCTCCCTTCAGATTCTTCAAGGCCTCTCCACTGAACATGCCCTATATATATACATTTTAGTTAGAATACAAGGCCGATAAATACTTGCCAACAGTTTAATGCGACACTCTCTTAGAAAAGGTACATAAAGGGGCGCTTGGGTGGCTTAGTCGGTTAAGCGTCCGACTTTCGCTTAGGTCATGATCTCGCGGTTCGTGGGTTCGAGCCCCGCGTTGGGCTCTGTGCTGGCTGCCAGCTCAGAGCCTGGAGCCTGTTTCAGTCTGTGACTCCCTCTCTCTCTGACCTTCCCCTGCTCACACTCTCTATCTCTCCTAGAAATAAAAAAAAGAAAAAAATTAAAAAAAAAAAAAAAAAAAGAAAAGGTACCTAAAGGCTGATATGATACAAAGTGGACTGGCGAAAGAGTAAGCAATCATGCTCTTAATTTTTTTTCTATCCTGGCAAGCAGCTTCTACTAAGACCTTTAGGAATAGAATTAAAGAACTAGACATCAGACGAAAAATGAAATCAGATGGAAAGTACCATTGGTACTTCCTGGTTGCTGTAAAATAATGAGTCATTTAAATCTGAATCTCTTTACATATTCAACAAAACCCAGACAGAGAATAAACAAAATTATTCATAAGCCACAACTACACTACAAATTTGGATTCAATTGCGGATTAGTAAATAAACATCCTAAAGCAGGAGAACCAGCTGAGGGGATCAGTCTAGAAGGAGAACCGGGTGTGGAAAAATGGGTGGGACACAGAATAGATTACAAAGCTGAAAAAGAGGATCTCAACAGTGGCAGAAACTACTGAGATCAGGTCTGAGACCTGATGATACAGAGCAATGGCTGCAAAGGTCCAGCAGGACCAGAGATGGCAGTCCTAAGATGGCACTGCCTCAAGAGGAGAAGGGGTCCTTCAGAAGGGGAAGGCATTCTGAAGGCATGATGACCATAAAATGAAAGGAGGAAGAAGGCAGCTGAAATTAAAGATCTTACACTGCAGGACACATCAAGCATCCACACCTAGCCCCAAAATGAGCCAATTATTAAAGAAACCCTGTTTCACTGTATCTACAGAATAGGAAGCTCTTAAACTAAGAACCAAACCTCTGCTATGTAGAATCTTACACTACTGCTGATGAAGGAAAACATTACTCATTTAATATTTTAAAAGCTGTTAAGATTGTGATTGTATTAAAGGTAACATTCTTCATTTCTTTTAAGGAAGATGAACAAAAAGATTGTAAAATAATGTAAATATGTGGGCATATAGTTTGGTATAAATACTTTTTTTCTAGTTTTAGGTTCACTTTTCCCCCCCAGTTTTTATGTTGAAAATTTTTGTACTCAGAGAAAAGTTGGAAATAATGGCATAACAAATATATATATTCTCCATCTAAATCAAACTGTTGTTAACTTTTTGCCAATTTGCTTTCTCTCACTCTGTATATCTCTATGTATTCACAACCTTACCTGTGTGCACCTTACCTAAAAGATAGTTTTTAGAATACATAAAAGAATTCAAATTCTATTAACTTTTCTTTCACAAAAATCTGTCAGTCTTAAGGATGACCTCGGTTTCACCCGAATTTCAGTAGGATTATACAATCATAATTTTTACCTCTTGGACAAGACTAAATGAAAAAAATCAAAACTTCATATTCATTTGGGTTTTAAAACTGAGAAGAACATAAATCCCATCCATATGCACACATCTTCCTGACCTAAAAATTCTTAGCAAGTGGTGCTAGATGATGAGAAAAGCTTCATTAAACTCATAGAAGAGACAACTGCTAACGTTAATAGACTGAATACCTATCTACTCTGAACCAGTGTATTGAAACCATACCTTATGGAGAGATATAACGTATCAAGTGGATCAGACAGAGAGATTTCAAGAGCCGCTCTAGAAGGGCCCTGGGATGCTTCAAGTCCTACCAACAAGTACTCTGTACCTTGTTCCTCAAGTATCTTCTCAGTCCAGAGAGAAGTCTGAATATTATTTTGATGTAACTGCACAGTTATGAATATTTTTAAAATCAGAGTATGTTGACTCTTCAAAATACAGTAAAGAACTTTCCTCAAAAAATTATCAATATTCTTTATAAAACAGAGGCTCTGGAAATGAAAGCAAACTTTGCAACTATATATTCACCTCAGAATAACTTAGCTTTACTATTTAAGCAAATCTATATCTTATGAGTATTTTTAAATGGAAATTCTCTAAAATTTACCACATGAAGTTTTTAAATATTTTCAGTTTTTAACATTCATTAAGACCACTCTATGAACAAAGAGACTATAATATTACATAAGGTGCTGGACATCAAATTTCTTTTCCTATAACATTAAAATCACAAGGAAATTAAATATTCTCTCAAATGTTAATTCAAATGATATTGTCAACAGTAAAAAAAGAGGAGAGATACAGAGTAGCCATTATGTTCAAATAAAGAGAACTATGAGATATGGAAAACTTTGTACCTTTGTGCAGGTTTTCAAATTCTTCAGATAAGAGGTGGTAGCAACAACCCACACTGCAAACTCCCTTGATTTCAGACTTGGAAGTAAATATTCGCAGGGTATTTGGAGCAAGATCACCGCAAGTGTGAAGACCTACCATCAAACAATCCTTTAACAATGGGAAGAAAAAACACATTTTGGCAATTAAGAGGAGGGCTAAAATCACATTTCAGGCAAAGATTTTAGATGTACATTAGACTATATGGAGTTTTGAAAACTATCAAATTCTACCTAGAAAGTATTCTGTTTTTTTCTATTTTCATTATGAATAATTATTTCCTCTATAAGCAAAGTGACTATGATCTTTTATCGCAACAAACATACTTTTGAGTTGACTTTCTAGTGTTTTCAGTTACTTAGCTGTTTGAATTTTCTCTTGTCTCTTTTACAACTACTGTTTGCTTAACTATTAGCCAAATTAAAGGCTGGACAGTCAAATGTAGCATCCATTACTAGGACAACCTTGTGATTTGAGACACATTTATGCCTTCTAGTCAGTATTTTTATCCACTTCTTTACAATCCACCTATCAAAACTTAAAAAACATTGTCATTAAGAATAAGTAGTGGTAAGTTGGCAATTCTACTCCAACACCAAAAAAGTATAGTTTATTCATAGCACAAAATATGGCAATATTAAACTCAATAGAAAATTTTTGTTTAAATTAATTTTATAACATGAATTTTATGTAATAATTCTCCTATGAAATGTTTCTTCTAATTGCCCAAAACCTAATTTAAATGTACACACAATACAGAATGGGTACACACACACATTTTCACAAATCTTAATCATTAGACCAAGTTTGTTTTAACTCTTCAGTGCCTTAACTTCCTCATCTGTAAAACAGTAATAGTACCTACTTCAATGAGTAAAACTTAAATAAGTTAATACTGGTAAAATGACCTAGTACAATCTCTAGCATATAATAAAATTCAGTAAGTGTTTTCTATTTTTATCATCATCATGTTACTATAAATTTAAAACACAGATACATTAAGTTGTGAATTAAGTATATTTTTATAAATATCTTCAGAACAAATACAATTATTTTAAATTATTCTACTAAAAATGTTGTTTTGACCCACGTGTTCTAGATATAAAGCTAAAGTCTAAACTTTCTAAAGAAAAAAATTGTACCGATAAGTAGCTTTGATCTGATAAAACATTCAGTTTCTTCAACCACCACTGTCTTCAAAGCACAGTTTTTGGAGTGGTTTTAACTACTTTGCTTTTCTTGATGAACAAATATTTTGGGTAGGTTTTATTTAGATGTTATAATGTTATAAGTAGAAAAGGAATTTAGATAGGAAGGGTCTATTGTTAATTAGGGATAGAATAACAGGTTTAATTCTCTCTTTAAAATTTTTTTTAAGTTTATTCATTTTTGAGACAGAGAGACACACAGAGTGTGAGCAGCACAGAGAGAGAGAGGGAGACACAGAATCTGAAGCAGTCTCTGAGTTCTGAGCTGTCAGTGGGGCCAACTCAAGATCTAGGAGATCATGACCTGAGCTGAAGTCGGATGCTTATCCAACTCAGCCACCCAAGGTGCCCCTAAATCTCTCTTTAAACTTAGCTTATTTCTCCCTAAAGATAATACAAGAACATTTAACCTCATTCTTTACTATATTCATCATATGATGCTAGTTAATATTATTATCAAGTGGCAGACAAAAATATGAAATCACTATTTTATCTTAACAATAAAATATTTAGGTATTACATATGTTGTCATGGGGAGGGAAGAGGTGAGATATTGGTAAATTTGGGTTATTAAATTGCCATAATTCACTACAGGACTCAAAAAATATTCTTCTAGTACATCGTAAATTAGACAGATTCATATAATAGTTTGTACATAGCTTCAATCATACACTTTGAACAAGATTTTGAAAAATAAAAACATATGATCATGAGCACTAAAATTTATATACTTTGAAGTTAGGTTAAAGTGATTGGGGTTGTTTGACCCTAAGACAAAGTTAAGGTATAACTTAATTACTGATTTCATATGTAGGCAAAACAATTAATGAGAACTAACCAGTTTCCCTTATTCATTTCTTAAGGGAAGAATTTCTGAAAAATTTAATAAGAATAGACTGTTATAACTTCAAAGTCTACACTGTTTTTTAGGATAATGAGGCCAAATGATCTAGAATCTCCTTTACTTAACATGCAATATAGCCTTTGGTGAAGATATATTGTCTTTCAATTATGTCTGAATTACTTATAGTTTAGAAAAAGTTCAATTTATTTAAAAAATACTGAGAAGCTACTCTTGCTAAAGAAAATTGCCTATTTGGTTACCAAGGCTAACGTTAAACATAATATTGCCCTAGATATATCTTTACTGCAAATTTAAATTAAAATGTTAAGAGTTTTCTTAGACTGGAATTTTCAAAATCCCTACATTGTATAATAAAACTTATCTTGCTAGCTTTTGTGCTAGTTCTTCTGTTTGATTTAGAAGGCTTGAAATGAGGAGGGCACTCTATTCTGGAAAACTGTTGATTGTCAGATTTCTACTCTTGGCAGATTTTACAGCTATAGGAATCATGAAAAACTGTGTATAATTTTATTTTCTTGATCCTTTAGATTAATGTAATGAAATAAGATATGTAGGTTAAGTACGCTAATATTAAAATTTAACTCTATGTCTTGAGTATTTTTGTAAATTAAATTAAGATATTCAAAAGTGAAATCACCTCCAGATCTTTAATAATATCATGTAGTTCTGAATCAGCAGTGATAAAAGATGTTAAAGGTGAGTATATATTTGATTCATTTGACTTTGATATCATTTTTCTTCTCTCTTTATTTGCTTCAGACATTTTTCTTTCAGATGTTTGCAATGACGTAGGTTCTACGGCATTAATAGGTAAAAGGTCTATCAGAGAAAAGGTATTTTCAAAACACAAATTTTCTTCTTGATGTGAATACACATGTAGGTTTTCCACTTGTTTTCTAATGTTAGAAATTACAGAATCTGAAAAATCTGGCAAAAAATCCGAGGTAGATATTTTTCCTTGATTTGCAGGACTATTGTTACATATTCCCTCAATATCTACTTTGTATTTAATTTCATCTTGAATTTTTCTTTCTTTTGCCATTTTTAATGCCAGTCCATTGGCATCTAATTTTGACCGACTGTGATAGACTTTCCAATGTTTCTTCAATTTCCTGTTT
This sequence comes from Hyaena hyaena, assembly GCF_003009895.1. Lineage (NCBI taxonomy): Eukaryota > Metazoa > Chordata > Mammalia > Carnivora > Hyaenidae > Hyaena > Hyaena hyaena. Next base: position 244,310 of record NW_024082149.1, on the reverse strand, counting down.
CTCTCCTCAGCTCCATGAGTATTGTTATTTGAGGAATCAATTCCATACACTTTTAAGCCATACTTCAAGGACAAAAAAGAGCTTAGATAGCCTTTTCCAGAACCCAGGTCAATTACCTAAAGTAAGAAAAAAGAATGAATTAAAGGATTTTAGTCAGATGAGAATAGAAAACATTCTCAATATCTTTTTTAAAAGGAAATAAAGAAATGGTTATATAATTTATACAACCTGTTATGTTTATTTTTTATTTTAATTCTTTGATTCCTATTAAAAACCAAACACTTTCATCAATTTTATTTAAATTTTAAAAGAAGTTCTAGACTGTATAATAAGTCAAGGAAAAGATGTAAAAGACATAAGTATGGGAAATAAAACTGTCACTCTTCATAGAGGACATGACTGTGTCTACATAAAGTTTAAAGGAATATACAAAAAGCTAACAAAGCTAGCAAGTGAATTTAGCAATGCATCTGGATACAAAATCATTAGAAATTAATAATGAACCAACAAAATATATATAATTGCAAAGAAAAATTAGATAATAAAATTTAAGACAACTTGATTTAAAATAGCATAAAAATAAAATACCTAGGAATAAATTTAACAAAGGTTCTGAAATACCTATTCACTGAAAACTATAAAAGCAAAGAAAAAATTTAAAAGACCTAAAGATATATCATTCATGAAATGAATGTTCATGAAATGGCAGATTCAAAATGAAGAAGTCAATTCCCCCAAAATTACTTACATATTCAACACAATACTAATCAAAATCCCAGCAGGTTTCTTAAAAAAAATTGACAAGTTGATATCATAGTTTATACAAAAAGGCAGAGTGCCTAGAATAATCAAAACAATTTTGAAAAAAAAAATAAGGTTGGAAGGTTAACCTGATTCAGAAATTAACATAAAACTATAGCAATCAAAACAGTGTAGCACTGGTATAAAAATAAATATAAAACCAACAGAAAAGAACAGTATACAGAAATAGACTCAAACTTATATAATCAACTGATTTTTGGAAAAATGGCTAAGGTAATTCAATACGGAAGATAATCTTTTCAACAAATGTTGCTGGTATAATGGATATATATCTGGGGGAAAAAATGTCTGTCACACAGCAAACACAAATTTAATTAAAAGTAGATCACAAATCAGGAATGCCCGGGTGGCTCAGTCGGTTAAGAGTCTGACTTCAGCTCAACTGGTTGGTGGGTTCGAGCCCCATGTCAGGCTCTGTGCTGACAGCTTGGAGCTAGAGTCTGAAGCCTGCTTCAGATTCTGTGTCTCCCTCTCTCTCTGCCCCTCCCCAGCTTATGCTCTGTCTCTCTCAAAAATAAATAAACATTTTTAAAAAGTGGATCATAAATCTAAATGTGATAGTAAAAACTAATAAATTCTGGAAGAAAACATGAGAAAATCTTTGTGACACTTGACAAAGATTTCTTATGTTGGACATAAAAAGTATGAACTACAAAAGAACTAGTTGAAAAAATGGACTTCATTAAAATTAAAACTTTTGCTATTAAAAATATAGTTTAAAAACATTTGCAAAACATATATCTGACAAATGGTTTATATCAGAATATACAAAGCACTCTTACAACTCAATAGGAAGACAAGCAAATAACTTACAAATTGGCAAAATATTTGAATGCATACTTCACAGAAAAAGACATACAAATGGCAGATATGAAAAGATGCCCGATATCACTACTTATCTGGGAAATGCAAACTAAAATCATAATGAGATGCACACAAATGTCTAGTGGTATAGGCACTCTAGAAAACACTGGCAGCTTATAAAGTTCAAATTGATACTTAGCTTACGACCTACAAATCCCATTTCAGGCTATTTGCCCACCATAAATGAAAATATGTCCACACAAAATCTTGTATGTGAATATTCATAGCAGCTAAAAAAATGGTAACATCTCATATATCCATCAACTTGTGAACAGCAAAACAAATTGTTATATATTCATACTATGGCATAAAGGAAAAACCAAGAGTACATATAACAACATTGATGACCTTCAAAACTATGAACTAAAGGAAACAAGTCAAAAACAAAAGTTCTCATTCCATTTGATTTCATTTACACAATGGAAAATTCAAAACTACAAGCAGGACAGGGATTCCTGGCCGGCTCATTCAGGAGAGCATATGACTCTTAATCTTGGTGTCATGAGTTTGAGCCCCATGTTAGGGGCAGAGTTTACAATAAAAAAAAAAGGAAAAACAAAACAAAATACCAACTATAAGCAGGTCAATGGTTACTTGAGAATGGAGAAAGAAATATTTTGTGAAAGGGAAATGAAGAAACTTTTTATGGTGACAAATATTTTTGATTATGGTTTGGTCACACAACTGCAGACACTTAACCAAATTCATCAAAATGTATGCCTAGAATTGGTGAATATGTAAATTATACCTCAATAAAACTAATAATAAGAGAAATAAAGTATTACCAAGATTATTATTGTATTGTCATAGGAATATTCTCATAAGAAATGAGTATCTATTCTTACTATCTCTATCCTAAAATCAGTTAAAAGCTGATATAAATATAAGCCACTCAAGTAAACATTCTTATACTTGAAGTAATGCCATTAATTAAGTCCTCAAAAAATTTAGGATCTTTTAATTCAAGTAGTTCACAGGTAAGACACCAATAAATAATTCCAATAAATAAATAAGCTTCAAGAATGCCTTATACCCCTTTTTATTCCTTCTCTGGGCTAGATACTATGAGATATAGAAGCATTATACATCTTGATTTTAAGGAATTACAACCTAACTGAAGATACCATACATATCATAAATACAAGGGCTTTGCAAGTACAAATTCTATTAGTTCCCCCATGTCTGAGTCTCCAGAGAAAGCAAAGCTCTCCATTCCTTTCCTTCCATGAAACACACTTACTGATGCTGATGACAAGCTTAAAGTTACCAACGACTAAGTTGTTGCTGTATCAGCACATTTGTTCCTACTAATGTAGATGTTTTCTTACCAAGAGGTAATTGAGTTTGCTCCTTTATCTGTTTATGGCCAATTCCACTTGTGAATCAAGATATTTGTAATTCCTCCAGTTGTAAGATGGCTCTATAAGCTCTAAGGATCATGTCTTCACAGTAGAATATCTAAAAGCCTTTTCCTAGAAAATCTGTCAGCTGACTTACACTTCTATTTTATTAATCCAAGTTGACTTTTATCCCCCTCCAAACTGGTCTTTTAGTAGCATATGTAGTGTCAGTGATACAATGAAAACTGCTGAGGAATTAAGTAACATATGCCATACAACTTTTTGTCTTCAAACTATCTGATGTGAATAGCAAAATCTCCACCATCCTGATATATCCCTTACTCACAGTGGTCTTTTCCATGCTGCGTCAACTTACGGGTTTGAAAATAAAGGATTCCCCAGTCCAATGCTTGGTGGGAGGTATCTTCCTAGTCTCCTAATTCTGTTTAGTATGGTACTATACTTCACATAGAAGAGTTATACTTTGTTGTCCAACCTAGAGATCTAACTACCATTCTAGGCCAATGACCTTCAAATTTATAATTCCAGTATGAAATTCTTCCATGAACTTCATACTCATATATCCAACAGTCTACTAAACATTTCTACTTGAATATTTAATAAGAATTTCAAATTTAATGTGTTCAAAATGAGGTTCTTGATATTGTCTTGTGAAACTTGCTTTTCCCATAATATTCTCCATCATAGTTAATGATATCTCCATATGTATTTCCAGGTGGAGATTAGGACTCCTCTCTTTCTCTCATACTCTCTACATGAAATGTGAGCAAATCCATTATCTCCACAACTGCATTCTAAGCCTGGCTTACTACAACAACCTCCTCATAGTCTCCCTGCTCCCACCTTTCCCTAAAGCCTATATGATCATACCACTCCTCTTAGCAAAATCTCCTATCCACTTTAATCTTTTCTCTTGTTTACTAACCTCCTTTGTTACTGGGAATTTTGCCTGAACTCAAAGCTCTTTTCATGCTCAGATAGGAGCCAATTTCTGAAAAGAACCAGCTTGAATGTCTACAAAGACTATAGTTAAAAAGTGCAAAGACAATGCTCCTCAACACAGCAACCAGAGTGATTCAGAGTGTCCAATGGTTGCCCATGTCATTCAGGATAAAAGCCCCAACTATCACAACGGCCTCTAAGACTATACAACTTTAGGACCTGCCTTCTACCACTCCAACCTCAGCTCCTACTGCTTTGCCTTTGCTTTCCCTGGTGGAGTTTATCTGGCTCCCTGGCTGTTTCAGGAACACACCAGGCATATTCTTACTGTAGGGTCATTGGGCATGTTATTCCTTCTACCTGAAAAGCTTTTTTTTTTTCAGATATTCTAACAGATAACGCTTTTATCTACCAAGGGATGTCTTAACTCAAATTAGTATACAATGTGTTCTTACTTGTTCCTCCCTTTTTAATCAAAAACTTTAACTCCCATCTCTGAATCAGCTTCCTTTATTTTTATTTATTTTTTCTCTGTAATATGTATCAACATATACAAAAAATATGCTTCTAATCATTTTATTATCTATCTTTCCTCATTACAATATAAATGCCATAAGGGCAAAGATATTTTTGTTTTGTTCACTATTAGATCCTCAGTATCTATAACAGTGCCTGACATATGGTAGAAGCTAATGAAATATCTGTGAAATGAATGCATGCGTACAGGTATAAATGAATGAACATATTCTGAAAATAAAAGTTTTGAGAAGCCTTGGTAATGTGAGTGAGAGACAAAGGTTTTTGTCTTGTAGGCAACAATATGGTTGAATCAAAAATGAATTCTGTTTGTCTTCTTCTTTGGTGTCTGTGGTCACTAGTAATGTTAAGAATTTCAGTATCTGTATAAAATCTCATGAAATCTGTATCTATTAAATCTGCATTTTAAAAGTAAAAGCTGTACGTATATAATAGAGATCTTAAACTTCATTATTGTGAGAATCAAATACTGCTATAAAGTCATTTCAAGAAAAAAACTTTGTAAGTCTGTATTTTAGGTTACTTCATTCACTAAGAACAACCTCACTGTTATAATAAAGTCCCCTTAAAGGAGTATTTAAAATTTTTTTCTCTCTACATTTTAGAAATAGAATACTGTGCTGGAGGTGGAGTTAAGATGGTGGAGCAGCGTGGAGACCCTGAACTTGTCTCATCCCTGAAACACAGCTAGATCAGCACCAAACTATTTTTGAATACCTAGGAAATTGATCTGAGGAATAACACAACAATCTGCATAATTTGAATGAGAGAACTCATAAGGTACACGATGCAGACAGGCAAAGTGGGGGAGAGAAAAGCTGAGGAGGGCAGGGAACCATTTTCCTGGAGAGAGAGTACAGAGAAAGAGAAAGGGGAAGAGTACAGTGCATCTGGAAAGTACAGGAAAAACACTCCCCTGAAAGTAGCTGGAGAGAAACAGAAAGAGTGAAAACACTTGCAGGGGACTAAACAAGAAATATGTTCCCCCAAACTACTGACAGGAAGAAAGGAGAGGGTATCAATACCACCAGGATTCTATAAACAGTGGAGCACAGAGTCCAAAGGTTCAGAGATCAGTGCCTGATTGGTGCTGGTGAGGAAGTGGGGTGAGTCCCCAGAAGCAGGCAGCACAGGCTTAGGGGTACATGTGCCACACAGGAAGAAGCAGTTCCCCTACTTGGAGAGCATTTGGTAGAGGCTATATAGCCTCCCCACAGGCTAAGGTCCCAGCAGACCCTGGAGAGCAGTGTCTGCTGGCACTAGGACAAAGACACCAGAATGCAGTGAGATTTGGCGCCAGCTGTGTGTTGTGATTTGCCATAATCTCTAAATGACCGCACAAACATTTTCTGCACCAAGCCTACACCCAGCCATTGCTCAGCAAGACCCTTCCACAGATAGCTGGTGAAGATCCAAGTCACAGGGGTCTCTGAAGTGTGGGGTTTTGAAACACAAACTCATCTGAGATAAAACTCTGGAGCTGGTACTTGGAGAGAGGTACTGCCTAGCAGGTGGACAGCTTGGATGCGGACAGGGTAGAGGCAGGGAGTGGATGGAGGCCTCAGACAAATGAGGGATGCTTGATCCTGGGTAAGTGAGAGTGTGAAGTTCCTGTGCCAGAGACTAGGGAGCTGGGTAAAGATATATCCACCTCTCCCACACATGTGCACAGACACTGATCCACCCCAGTAAGCTAAGCAGTGCCACCTACTGGAGAATGGAGCTGTTACATCAAGCCCCATCCAACTACGCCTCCAAGCATGAACCCCAGAAGACCAGCACAAGTCACTCCATGTGGTTAGTGTACAGACTATAGAGGGCTTCATAGTTTCAGTTCTAAGGGAAACTGGATGTAACTTCATTCAGGTTTCATTCTCTTTGCTGGTTCATTTATTTGTTCATTTTCTTTGCTTCTCTTTTTGCTTAAATTTGCTTCAATCTTTTCTTTCTCTTTCTTGGATACAGCAAGAGAAATATTTATTTATTTTTTACTTTGTTTTTTATTATATTTGTTTCCTTTATTTTTATTCTATTTTATTATATTTATTTAATTATTAAATTTTTTCTTACCTTTTTTTCCCCCTTTCCTTTTTTTTCTATCAAGTTTCTTTCAACAAGCAGAATGGAACACACTTAGGATCTAGCTTCTTTTGTTTGATCTTTGTTTTGTTTCTAATTTTTTAATTTTTATATTTTATTTTATTATTTTTCTTCTTCCAAAATGACAAAATGAAGGAATTCACTCCAAAGGAAAGAACAGCCAGGGATTTAATCAACACATATAAATAAGATGTATGAACTAGAATTTAGAGCCACAATAATAAAAATACTAGCTGGGGATGAAAAAAAGCATAGAAGATACCAGAGAATCCCTTTCTGTGGAAGTAAAAGAAATAAAGTCTAGTCAGGCTGAAATTAAAAATGCTATAACTGAGATGCAATTGCAAATGGCTGCCACGATGGCAAGGATGGACAAAGGAGAGCAGCAAATCAGCAATACTAAAGATACAATTATGGAGATTAATGAAACAGGAAAAAAATGGAAACAAAGGCAAAGGAACACAATACAAGACTTAGAGAACTCACTGACTTATTAAGAAGGAATAACATCCAAATCATAGGAGTCCCAAAAGATGGAGAGAGAGAAAAGGGATAAGGTTTATGTGAGCAAATTATAGTGGGAAACCTTCCTAATCTGAGGAAGGACACAGACATCAAAATCCAAGAAGCACAGGGAACTCCCATCAGATGCCACAAAAATCGACCTTCACCAGGGCATATCATAGTCAAATTCACAAAATGCACAGACAAGGAAAGAATTATGAAAGCGGCAAGGGAAAAAGAGTCTTTAACCTATAAGGGAAGACAGACCAGGTTCACAGCAGACCTACCTTCAGAAGCTTGGCAGGCCAGAAAAGAGTAGTAGGATATAGTCAACATAGTGAATTGTAAAACTATGCAGCCAAGAATTCATTATTCAGCGAGGCTGTAATATAAAATTGAACAAGAGATAGTTTCCCAGACAAACAAAAGCTAAAGGGGTTAGTGAACACTAATCCAGCCCTGTAAAAAATTTTCAGGGAGACTTTTTGAGTGGAGAAAAGACAAAAACAACAAAAAGACCAAAAGCAACCAAGACTAGAAAGGACCAGAGAACATCACCAGAAACACCAACTCTATAGGCAACATAGTGGCACTAAATTCATATCTTTCAGTACTCCCTGTAAGTGTCAATGGACTGAATGGACTAAATCCTTCAATCAAAAGACACAGAGTAATCAGAACGGACAAACAAAACGAAACAAAACAAACAAGACCTATATGTATGCTGCTAACAAGAGACTCATTTTAGACCTAGAGACACCTGCTGATTGAAAGTAAAGGTATGGAGAACCATCTATCATGCTACTGGTCATCAAAAGAAAGCTAGAGGAGACATACTTATATCAGACAAACTAGATTTTTAAAAATTTTTTTTACATTTATTTATTTTTGAGAGACAGAGTGAGATAGAGCTCAAGTGGAGGAGCAGAGAGAGAAGGAGACAGAATCTGAAGCAGGCTCCAGGCTCTGAGCAAACGTTCAGCACAGAAGCCAATGGGGGCTCGAACCCATGAACTGTGAGATCATGACCTGGGCTACAATCGGATGCTTAACTGACCTAGGCACCCCTTGACAAACTAGATTTTAAAATAAAGACCATAAAAAGAGGTGAAGTAGGGTGTTGTATCATAATTAAGGGGTTTATTAACCAGGAAAATGTAACAATTATAAATATGTATGCCCTCAACATGAAAACACCGAAATATACAAATCAATTAATCAGAAACATAAAGAAACTCATTGATAATAATACCATAATAGTAGGGGACTTCAATCTCACTTTCAGCAATGGAAAGATTAGCAAAGCAGAAAATCAACAAGGAAACAATGGCTTTGAATGAAACACCGGACTGGATGGACTTAAAAGATATATTCAGAACATTTCATCCTAAAGCAGCAGAATACACATTTTTCTCGAGTGCACATGGAACATTCTCCAGCACAGATCATATACTGGGTCACTAATCAGCCCTCAACAAGTACAAAAAGATTGAGATGATAGTGTGCACATTTTCAGATCACAATGCTATGCTATGAAACTTTAAATCAACCACAAGAAAAAACTTGGAAAGATCATGAATAATTGGAGATTAAAGAAGACCCTACTAAAGAAAGAATGGGCTAACCAAGAAATTAAAGAGAAAATTAAAAAGTACATGGAAGCCAATGAAAAGAAATTCTGCATGCAGCAAAGGTCACCATAAAAGGGAAGTATATAGCAATTCAGACCTTCCTAAAGAAGGAAGAAAGGTCACAAATAAACAACCTAACCTTACACCTAAAAGAGCTGGAAGAGAACAGCAAATAAGCTCAAAACCAGCAAAGAAAGGAAATAATAAAGACTAGAGCAGAAATCAATAATATAGAAATCAAAAAACAAAAAAACAGGAGAATAGATCAATGAAACCAAGAATTGGTTCTTTGAAAGAATTAACAAAATTGGTAAATCCCTAGCCAGAATGATCAAAAAGAAAAAGGAATGAACCCAAATAAATTCACGAAAGAGATCACAACCAACACCACAGAAATACAAACAACGATAAGAGAATATTATAAGGAATTATATGTCAGTAAATTGGGCAGTTTTAACCAGTAAAGCAATTGAATCAATAATCAAAAATTTCCCAACAAACAAGAGTCCAGGGAGAGATGGCTTTCCAGGGAAATTCTACTAAATATTTTAGGAAGAGTTAACACCTATTCTTTTGAAGCTGTTGCAAAAAAATATAAATGGAAGGAACACATCTTTTTTTTTTAATTTTTTTAATGTTTTATTTATTTCTGAGAGAGAGAAAGAGAGAGAGAGAGAGAGAGAGAGAGAGAGAGAGACAGCATGAGCAGGGGAGGGTCAGAGAGAGAAGGCAGAGAATCAGAAGCAGGCTCCAGGCTCTGAACTAGCTGTCAGCACAGAGCCCGACGCGGGGCTCAAACCCACGAACCGTGAGATCATGACCTGAGCTGAAGTCGGACGCTTAACTGACTGAGGCACCCAGGCGCCCCAACAAAGATAATTCAAAAGAGTGAAATTTATGGCAAAACATGAATAGTCCTATTTTATTTTTAGTATAAATTTGTTATAATCACACTGTATTGGGAAACGAGAACACATATTTAACGTGTCTGACATATGTAACTTCAGCTATTCTTTAAGGACATTTAAAGGCTAGACCGTGATAGCAGACAAAAAGATGTGAGTGATACAAAAAAGGCAATAATTTTAACACCTGAAATACAGATAAATTCTCTCACCTGCTTTATTCCACAGTAATCAGAAATACTGCTGATCAGCTCTGACATCACCTGAACTTCATGAGACTTTTTCAAATTCATAAACTCATCTGGTTTCACATTTTCATCTGAACGAGAGTAAAACAAAATTAAAATACTGCTGTCAAAGGAACAAAATGTAATGAAAAATCATCAGTTAATGTTCATATTTTCTGTAATTACATATGAAAATAATATATTCTATTGTTCTGCATGATAAATATTAGCTTAACTGCTATGAATCAAAATTTAAATTAAGAATATAAATAAGAAGAAGACCCATATAACATTATTAAAAATGTTCCTTGACACAATAAACAACTATAAAGGAAAAGACCAATAACTGATCTACAATGTAGGAAACAATGTGGAGATCTGCAACTAAATTATTCTGTATAAGAGAATTCATAAGAAAGATTGGCATAAGCCAATCTATCAGTACTCATGACAGAAGATCTGACAATAAATTAAGAACGCATTGGAAAAATACACAAGTATGAAGAGTCTATTGCTTCTAGTACTAAAAAAACATACATACATACATACATACATACATACATACATACATACACATGCACAAACACACCTACCAGTTCTCTGTTTTTGATTTCCTTGAAGGGCTGCAAGCAACTGTTCAAAGGGAGTACATATTCCCAAGTTTTGTACAGAATAGTATCTCACAGCCAAAGCAAAGGCTTCCACACTCACCAGCTTCTGGGAAGTTTCACAAAATATTTGGGGAAAATTGGTAATACCTAAAAAGATAAAATGAGGATAAAAAAAATGTTGGCAGTAATTAGATAATAGCTAACTTGAGTGAGATTAAAAAAATGAAAAACACTGGATTTTTATAACAAATTACAATGTTTTCATTTTGGTGTAAATTTTGACAGTATCTCTAATGACTCCATTATATTTATTATTTTGATTATTAGCTATTTGTAGCACCTGGTTTTCTTTTAATAGTGTTCAAAATTATATATTTAAACTCCAAATTAAAATTTGCCTCCCTTTTTTAGTTCCAAAAGCCAAAAAAAATCAAACATAAAAGTTTAAAATATTGCTAAACCGGGGCGCCTGAGTGGCTCAGTCGTTTAAGCATCCGACTTTGGCTTGGTTCATGATCTTGTGGTTTTGAGTTCAAGCCCCCAGTCAGGCTCTGTGCTGAAAGCTCAGAGCCTGGAGCCTGCTTCAGATTCTGTGTCTCTTTCTCTCTCTGCCCCTCCCCCACTCATGCTCTATCTCTGTCTCTCAAAAATAAATAAACGTTTAAAAAAATTAAAAAATAACATAAAATATTGCTAAACTCTAATGTAGTCTTTACATTTATAAACAGTCTTGGCTGACCTACAACTGTGAATTTTAAGGCAATCGGCCCTCACACACTACACTGTTATTCCCTGTTATTCTACACTGCATGTAGAACGATGGCAATGTCCCCAGTGTTATAAATGTGACTGTAAAATAGCCCTGCACCATTTGAAGCATGTAGAAATTGTGTGTGTGTGTTCAATGCACTAAGTTTTAAAACTACTCATGTTATATTCATGTGAAAACAGTTCATTTTCTTCCCCTGGTCAGTTTTAAACCAGACATTTTATAAGTTTATTATAGGAACTACTGATGATTTCCAAATGCTCACTCATTAAGAAGAGTATGGTTAACTGTCATACTGTTTGCAAACATCTGGTACCTCTCTCTGTGGGAGGATCATACGTCCTTTTGAACTCTTGCGTGGCCACATCTCACCAAAGCAAACTATGCCATTTTCAGACAGAAGTTTTAAGAGAATCCAAAAATTTACTGTGCTTTCTATTCCTAGAATTGTAATTACTGAAGCATGTGTCAAGATGGAACTTGAGTCTTTGCTTGACTATAACACAGACATCACTGCCATGAAACTACCATGGACTATGACATACAGAAGAGTAAACTTCATTCTTTTTAGTGACTGAGTTCTTAGGTTTATTACTGTAGCACGAGCCCGCCCATTCTAATGGATTCAAATATGAACACTGACAGATTTGCTTTTTATTTGTTCAATTTCATTTTTCTAGGGCCATTTTCAATACATTTAATTTATTTCGGAAACTTACAAAAAGGGCATTCCAATTTGTTTCTAGTGGTTCAAATAAACTCTTTGGATAGATTGGTCTAATGATGTTCATTCATTTAAAATTACTTTTAATAATTAAAAAACCCCCACACATCCAGTGTTTAAATGAAGTATTTAAAATGTTCACCTTATGAATTGCTTCTCAACCTTTCAGCTAAGATCAAGTGTAGTAAAATGTTCACCTTACAAAAGAATGGTTCAATCCAGGAAACAACTTTGGTTCTCCCAGAGAAATCAAACTATACACTACAAAGTCTATTCTAGCATAGCTGATCCTCCATAGTTACTTATAAAATTTATTTAAACACAAAGAATAATGATGCTCCTGGCAAAATTTCAAAGAAGAAAATTGATGAAGGCTTGCAGAATTCTAAATAAAAACTACATGTTTAAGATAGTATCTTTTTAAAGCTAATTAATACCTATTAAGTTGGTGGTAACGTTTACCATGTACTAAGAACAGAATTGGCAGAGACCTGTAACTTCCATTTCTGAATCAATAAGATAGAAATTTAAGCTATAAAATTACTATAGTGAATTCATTTAAGATATATTTTGTGTATTATAAAGTTCTTTGGATATTTTACAAACTGGATTTACTAACACAGCCAAAAGTAATAAAATCCACATCAAAATATTTAGGCATGATACAGAGGGGAAAACTCAGTCAACTATTAAGTGAGACTCTCAGGTTTAAGGGCAGTCTCAACATCCCTAAGTTCCAGGGCAGCAATTTCTTAGAGTGTGATAGAATAAGAGTATTCAATCTCAAAGTGCAGAGGGACTATTATAGCAGTCAGTTATTGGACAATGCTGCCAACAGAAAGAAATGTGATGTTTCTGTTGGAAAAGTAAATGTTCAAATCAACTTAACTATCCTACTGAAAATACTTGAAAAAAATCCCAATCCAACCTGATCTAAATGCTGTTAATTTGCTTTTAATTATAGGCCTCGAAGTAATTTCAGAAACTTGCAAATCTAATTACAAAACTGTTATCTTTAACAATGCTTGCATTAGAAAAAAAAGGATAGTGTTCTTTAGGGCTATACCAGTTTACTCAGGTAGCCTAGAATCTATGAAAAAAATCATTCTGAATTACAGAAATATTTCTAAAGATTCAAAGAAAGAGAGAGAGACATGTCATGTTCTTGTCTTTACTTCCCTCTCTGAGACTGTATGTAACAAATTACGTGGCAATGGTAATGGTGTATGTGGTTCTCACAGTGTTTCTCTAAGTACTTGTAGAACGAGTTTGGGTTTGGCAACTGGGAAAACAAAAACTACACTGCTACTCAACTAATATTTACTTAATTATTAATTAGTTCAATTTTTTTTTACACAGAGAAAACTTTGTTGTTAAATTTGTTGCCCAGTGTGCCAGTATACATTTTGGCTTGATTATTTTGTAAATATCTCCCCCTACTGGAAGTACCTGTTCTGTTTGATTGCATGTTTTGTCTTAACTTGCTCTTATTTTTTTGTACACTATAGATAACTAGTCCACAGAAATTTCTTATAATATAGATTAATTGGGCATGAGAGAGCAAGGAGAGCAAAGAGGTAGAGGAAAAGCTATTTTCTGTAAGTATGAGATCAGGGTATCTCTAAGAATCTTTGAAAAAAAAAGAGATCAATACAAGGAAAGGTAGAAAAGTCATATATACACCTTGGATGATAAAAATCAAGGTAGAGAAATGAATAATAACACCTCAAAACTAAAAATAGAAACACTTAATCAATATATTTACATTGTACATAGTTTACATATTTACATTTAATAAATAAAAATAAAGTTTCAGAAATAAACATCTGTTATTTTACTTGAATGCTATTTAGCACTTTAAGGAAGACAGAATACTATTAGTATTCACAATAACTCATCAATATTATAGCTACCATTTGTTGCACATATGCTATGTGCCAGGCACCGGGCTCAAGAGTTTACATTAATGGAATAGTCTTATGAGGTGATTGCATAATGGTCTTATCCCCATTTACAGAGTTTGAAACTGAAGCCTAGAGAGGCTACATTTTAGCCAGGTTTGCACAGACACCAAATGGCAAGGCACGAGAATCTTGCTCATAATTCTCACATTTGATTAGCATGTCACAGCAGTAAATTCAGTGGGCAACAAATGAAAATAGGAAAAACAGGAGTTAAAAACAGCTCGGCACATCTGCTGATCAGAATCAGGTCTGTCCAGAATTCCCTCTGGCAGAGATCCATACCATACATGGTAATATCTGAAGATATTCATATTCAGATATGAATGGTTCATATTCATTTTGTTTATGTTCTTAATTCTTTCACTTTACTTCCCTCAATACCTCCCTCTACTGGAAGTGATTTTAAGGTTTCAAAAAATTTAAAAAGTAATTTTTACACACAGAACAACTGATAAGTCTCTGAAAAGGAAATAGGTTTTCTAAAGAGATTTTGTTGTAGTATCTATTTCTAGCAACAAAGCAAGTGGACTGCTTCCTGCCTTGCATATACGCCAACACTCAGCTATAAAGCAACACCTTGTAAAGCAACAACATCTTGCACACAGCAGGCACTCAGTAAGTAGGGGATGAATGAATGAATGAATGAATGTAAGCAACACTTTAATACACTTACTACTGCAGCATCACCAGCTATACTAGAACAAATTCTAAGATTCTGTGGTGGTAGTGATCACTGAGGCCAGTGGGAGGACTTTAATAGCACTGCTGAGCCTGTTAGAATAAAATCTCATCTGAGCCTTAATGTCTATAATCATAAGGTGAGACAAGAGCAATTTAGAACATTTAGAATGTGATACAAGACATAATAGAATTATGTGCTAAATTTTGAGGTTTAGCTGTGTTACAGGAGTTAGGACAAAGGTCACTATTGCTATCACAGGGCCTAGAACTGTCCCATGGCCCAGAATGTCAAGAAAAAATCAACACTGCCCTCTTAATAATAATCTTCAAAGGACATGGAAATGTTTTATATTCATTTGTACATGAATATACTACAGATGCCTCCAATTCAAATCTAAACTGAACATTCTTACGCTCTCCAAACCTTTTCTTTCTCCTATTTCCTGTCTTGTTTAATAATGTCCTTGCTCACTCAGTGCTGAAGTTTTTCCATCATCTTAAATGCTCCCTGTGCCCTTAATCCACATACCCAGCTACTCATCAATCTTAATGTAAAAATGTCTTTCATTGTGAAATGAACCATCCCAACCCATCCCCCGCTATCACCACCAGGGTTCAAATGCTATTTCTCCCATCAGTGCTACTACAATAGGTGGGAGATTCACAGGTGATTTTTTTTTCTTATTGAAAAATCTTTCATAAGCATCATAAGTGCTCAAAAGTGTTGGCTCAGTTGAAATGAACATGTTTTCTAAAACAGAAATTTACTTCTATTAAATGCAAATGTAATTACATATTGTAAAGCTGTAACTCCCACAACAGACTTAGGCTTTAATCTCTTACACTTGTTTTAGTAGACTTCAAGCAAAAGTAAAATCCATCTTGCTGAACTGTGAAAATTATAGATGGGATGTTTTAAATTTTATGAATGTTTGAATATTTCCATAATCCTATCATTTATGTAAGGAAGAAAATAAAATATACATTGTTGTTCTTAAAAAATTACTTTATATCATCCAATTATATCCAGGAAATTTCTGCCTATGCTACTTCAGGGCAATTTCTGGTTGCATATGAATTGAAACAATACATCATTTCAACATGTAAATCATTATGTAAACCATGCTCTTAGAAAGAATAAGGTAAAATTAACAAAGAATTGACATTCATGTTCTCACTGTGCCAATATTAACATCATACTAAATGTTTAAAATACATGTAAGCATTTCAAAAGTATTTTCACACTTAACTAGTTATTTGTAACAATAAAATTAAATATAAAAAATAGGAAAAACTAACTACGTATTTTAACTGTAACTGACCATTTTCATAGTTTAATTTGAAGGCAAATAAAAATATCATACAAAGATACAGCAATTTAGAAACTGATTTGGTAAATTAAAAAAAAAAAATACCCTGATAAAAGGATCAACAATTCCAAGGTATTTTCTGTGTGCAAGGTAATGACTGAACCTCAATAAATCTAATTTGAGATTCAGTTATGGGACATGTGTCAGCATTTACAAAGCATTTGGACAACAAATGATCAATGAGGATTCCAGGGGCACAGAAATCCCCAGTGGGAATTCTGAGATGCCATATAGGATGTGCTTACTCAGGCCTCTGCACTTGTTTTTAACTCTGTGTCCTCTTAGATATTACTTGCTATGTCAGATGGTGGTAAATGCTGTGAAATAATAAATAAATAAAAGATCAGAGAGGGTAAGGGTTGAATGTCGTTGCAGTTTTAAACAGAATTATCAGAAAAATTTTCACTGAAATGGTGACATTTGAGCATAGACCTAAAAGACACAGATTTTTATTCATTACTGATTCCTCAGAACCTAGAATAATGCTTGGTACTCACATAGGTATTCGATGAGTAAATGAATGAGCAAGAACTAGGTTTAAATTCTGTTTATCAAACTGTCTATCCCTGTGTGTCCATGAGTAATTTATTTATCTTCTCTAAGATTCGATTTATCTATAAAATGGGAGGAAAATACATATTTTATAATGCTGTTAAAGAATACACACAGACATATATGCATACAAATACACATGAATATGTACACAAGTATTTAATGTTAAGTATTTACACACTGATGTGCACACATCCATGTATACACACACATACATAGCATCTCAATACAGAGTCTAATGACCTCCATCATTAGAATGAAGGCACAACTTGGGACAAGTGAGCTGCAACTTGAGACACAACATAGGAGTCCAAGAGCCAACCCAGGGTTCCACATTCTAGGCAGGATGACAGCAAGAATTACTCAATGTTGGGACCCCAGTGGTTAGCACCAGGCACTACAATTGTACTATCAGTTTTAAAGTATTGGAGAGAATTCTAATACTGATATACTAATACTAATATAACAATACTAATAATATTTCTCACCAAATTTAATGTGAAATTTGGTTACAAGCTTGACTATGCCTTACAGACCTTACAGACCTCATGTAGAGTTTCAAGTTTATTATGTTTTAATTTTCTATTACCAAAATTCTATTTTCAAAAAATAACCAAAACCAAAAGATAGATTACTAGAAATCCAACAACTTAAAGCTACATTTAAAATCAGAAGTATTCAAAAGTAAATAAATAAATATTTGTAAATATTTTCTAAGAATAAATTTTAAAAATAAATCCAATATGATTTTATTGCCCAAATACAACATTAATTCCAGATTGTAAAAGTTTAAAAATTGGTGTTATAATTGTACAAGATACTTAAATATTGACCAATAAGTGCTTTGAAATCAATCTCTGTTCACTTGTTCCTACCACAGACATCTCATTTCCTATTCGACTGTCATTTCTTAACACCGCTTCAGTCTCTACCACCCACAGTGCCTCAACAAGTTAGTATCTTAGTAACTAACAGTACCATTGATCTCTTACTGAGAAGACCAATATTTCTTTTCTACTCATTGACTTGGACCTAGGTTTCCACGCTTTCAAAAATAAAGAAGGCTTTCCAGTTTGTTTATTATTTGAGGCAGGACACACAAAGAACTTTGTCCCAGGTACACTGTAATTATAAGCATAATTAATAACTAAGAGGACATTTTAAAAGACTAAAATTAAGTCATACCTCTCTCTTAAAATTGTACTTTTTTTCCATTATGCATTTCATTAACTTCAGTAAACTGATTCTAAAAATGTGAAGTGGTAGATAAATGGTTGAGCAGCAATGAATGTGAAAACTTAAATATCTCTTTTTGGATGACCTTAAATACAATATATCTAAAACCAAATGCATTATTTGAATTACCTTTGATTCTTTTAATTATCTTTGATTCCTCCAGTTCCCTAAACCCATCTAAATATCAATCAGCAAGAACTACCAATTTTCTCTGTACATATTCTTTTAAAACTATCACTTCCTTTGCATTTCCATTGCCTCATTTTGTCCCAAGCCCATCCCTCAGTTCTAGACTATCACAAAGGTGATTGTGGCCATTGAAGAATGATTCCAAACAGTTTAGCAGTCTAGTCTCCAGAAGCTGGCTGCAATATTTTTTCTGACTTTATTCTTAACTATTTAAAAATTTATAAATGTTCTGCTCTCTTTTCCTGTCTCCAAACGTGTTTTATAGTTTTCCATATTTACCCTTTGGCTTACACTGCTCTACCTACTGGAATGCCCCTATACTCTATCTGTAGCTATATAAATTTAACACATAGACAATGAGAACCTACTCTGTGGTGCTCACTGTATGTTAGAGACTAGAACTCATATACTGGTAAGGTCGAAAAAAGCAAGTCATTCTAACACAACAAGCTAAGTGCACTAATAAGTGTAGAAATAAAATAATATACAAATAATTAGTTTTGTTATTAATGTAGTATAATTTGATTTCGGCTTTGAAAAAAGATGAGAAATGGATAGTTACTAAATATTTGAGGTGGGGCAAAGAAGATTGCATGAACAAAATGAGGGAGGGGAAAAATACGTGGCACATTAAGGGAACAAGGCAGCAGATGTATAAGGTATATGGATAGAGAGACATATACCCTGCAAGAGAAGTACTAATAATACTATACCACTCCTTTCTGCCCCCTCCCTTCATCTTTGGTTGAAAACATATCTTAAAACTGAGAACTAAAAAAAGAAAAACAAACCAAAAACCTGAGAACTGACATCAAATTCTTTCAGCCATTTTCATAATTAAAGTTGATCTGGAGTCAGATCATGTAGGAAGTTCAAACATTTATTAACTTGGATGACCCAGTAATGACAGGGCATATGTCTTCCATCTCAAGACTCAGGTTGACTCACGCCCTCAACATGATCAAGGATTTAACAGCAGGGACTAATAAGGTCTGGAGATAAAAATTTTAAATCATTACATTCCCTAGGATTTGAGAACTAAAAGCCACCCTAGATAACTTTTAGTCAAGTGATCCATAACTACTTTTGGTTGTCTGGAAACAAACTCCTAAATTCACTTTCAGGGGTATAAGAAAACTGACTGAAGGGCACAAACCAAGAGTCATAATCTCCAGTACTTTGGGGGTCCAGGGAAATTATTTCAGATGGTGAAGCTTGCTAGGGGATGAAGCTAACACTTGAAGATATAAAGGGAGCATTTTTGCCACACAGAGATGTGCAACAAAATAGCCAGATCTGATGTTTTTTTTTTTTCCAAGAGAAACTACAATTCCAGATTTATGTGTGTTTGTGTGCATAAGTTGTATGTTAAATATACCATTCTGAAATGTTGGTCATGTAAGACATTTTGATAAGCCACATGAGACTAGAGGTAGCTATTTTCCACCTTAGCCACTGAGGAACACCCCAGGCAGTTATTTTTTAGATGAGAAAACTAAGGCCTATAGTTAAATGTCTGTTCAAGACACATAGCTAATCAGACCTAGAGATAGATTATCCAGGTCTTCTGACTGAGTCCAATTTACCTCTAAGGAGAGTAGAATATAGTGAATATTAATAATATTTATTAAATGCCCACTCACATGATAGGTTTTAACATATATCTTAATTACTTTTAAACAGGCAGGAACTATGATTCTCATTTTCCAATGGGAACACTAAGGCTCAAAAGCTGAACCAACTTGCACAAAATTATACAGCGCAGCAGTAAAGTACCAGAGCCAGGATTCAAAACTAAAAGTGATGACCACAAAACTCATATTCTTTCCATGCTACCTCCTATTTGCTTATATTAACAGTGAGGTTCCAGCTGAAGAGGAGACAGGTGATAAGGCCAGAAGGTGAAGGGCTTTATTTTGCAGGAAATGTAGACCTACTGATGGCTTTCAAGCAGACGAAGGACAGAACCAGAAGTATGATTCTGGAAGATAACTGGAGAGCAGTATGAATAGAAAGGCAACTGAAATATAAAGTCTGAAGGCAAGAATAACAGCTCAAAGTTATTGCTAAAATTCTGCCACAAGACTTAAAAAGGAGGAAACTAATTATTTGTTACAGCAATGGGAAGGAGCAGATGCAAGAGAAATTGAGGGAGAAGAGTTGACAGATTGTGAGCGTGAGTAAGAGGAAGAATGTTAATGCCATTTGTAGAGAAGCCCTTTAACCACTGAAGTGATGAGGTTATAAAACAAAAATAAAGGAAGATTCTAGCAGTTATAAAGCCATGTAGGCAATCAGAGTTTGGGTTATGTGTGTGTGTGTTTTGCAAACCAGGCAAAGAATCTAAATCATGATAGACCATAAAGATAGGCTACCATTAACTGCAAGCTTTCAGTGAAAGGTTAATGATTTGACAAAATGTATATAAACAACATAAAATGAATATCCAAACATATAGGAAGCATTCAAATTTATTCTGACCAGTTAAAGATAAGCATAATTTAAATGGAATGAGGGGAAAAAGGGGTGAAATGTAATGAGGAGAAAAATCTTCATGAACTTTCTTGTACTGAGCATCTTAATTATGGAAAGATACAGGGCCAAGAGGGGCAAAAATTGGGGAGGATATATTAAAAACCAGAATATAAATTCAAGTTCTAAATGGTCTCATCTAGAAGGAACAATGTGAAAGCACTTTCTATATATCAGGAAAGAAAAGTACGATGACAAATTACCCTGGGTTCCCAGATTTGCTTGCTTTGTTGCTCTCCTTTAATTATAATTAAGTAGCAACCCAGGCAGAGGGCTGACACTTGCCACTACCTTGTAGTGTCATATTATTTCCACACTTGAGGTCTCCTAAAAAGATCCAGAAAAACTGAAAAAGGAAAAACACAGTTCAGAGAAATACATAAGGAAAGTGAATGAATAAAAGTTGAACACAGCAGAGTAAAACAGATGACACTAATTATTTTTGTTTTCTCATTTTCTATTTCAAACACATTTTCTGGCTTCATGTGTTTTGAATTAAACATGAACACAATGTCAATATACCACAATCACCACCACCACCACCACCACCACTAAAAACTACTTAGGATGGCCAAGAAGGAATGTAATCTATTAAGATGCAATAAAAATATTTTAAGAGAAAGCTCCACAAAATAATAACCTATCATAGGCATACACTTTCTGCGTTGGTCAATTAAAATGACAGTAAATTAATGACACAGATGCTCGCCAAATGGAACCAATTCTCAGCATCCAATCCTGGTAAGGACTGTTTGAGTGACAATAATAAGAAACAGGAGAAGCAGCATATGGCCTCAAGAAGCTGGAAGTGGAGAGTCAAGAGAGGCCCTAGAGGCTTACTCAGGCAGGGTCTTAGAACAGCCCTGGGCTTTGGCAGTCACTAAGGACAGCTTTGCACGTATAGACACCAGATTTCCTGGGAGCTGAATAGGTTTTCCCCAACAGATTCTAAACAAAGTTATAAGAAATGAAAATATAAATTGATTAATACACATTGATAAATATATTTATAATAATAACCCATATCATTCATTTGCTAGGACACAGTCTTAATTTTAAAATTATCATTAGAACAAATAAAGACATACATTCTTAAAGAAAATTTTAATCAAGCTTGATAATTGGTTGAGCTTTCCCTGTAACCTAGATCTATTTCTACTTCATAAAATATTTTGGTTACCCTAACTCAGAATATCATTTCCTTCTTGTTTTTTGGGAAGAATTTTCTAGACTTCATGAAAACCAACAAATTTTTGAAGACCAAGAGATGATTCATTTGCAAATGTTACACATGTATACATTTAGTCATTACTTCCCAGTGACACAGCCTAGTTCGCTTGAACGGGGTATAACAAAATCTTATCTCTTGAGATGAGATATAGGAAACCCCTTTGTCCTGAGTCAGCAAAGTATTTGAAAGCGAGTGCTTTTTCCTGCAGATGGTTAACCTTACCTATACAAGTAATGACTTTTAGAAATTTTAACCTGATGTGATGCTGTCCTGATTTTACCTTCAAATTCTCAGTGTATCTTATTGTAATTTGCAATGTATTGAATGAAGCGCAACATTTTCACAAAGGGGAAAAATAGTTACTGACTCCTATCTCCTCGAATTAAGATGCTTGGACCAAGTCATACATAAAAACAAAATTAACAAACATAATATAGACAGAGATCACACCAGAAATAAAAGATGTATAGTTCAGTACCACATTTGAAGGGGTACCTTCAGTAACACTCATTGTAGTGTTATAATGCATATATATATATGTATATATATGCTTCACTTCAGTCTTTAAGAATAATTTACTTCACTCATCTATATGCCAGAAACTGCTCAAGGTGCTGAGTAGAACAGTGAAAAAAGCAAACACTATACTTAGTTTGTATATAGTTAGTAATGTAGGTGCAACTACAGACAAGCCAGTGGACAATGACAATAGTCTGACATTTGTTAATATGGCAGAGAATACAGTTGTTATATGGAACATTCACATATCCAGAAGTTCCTGACAATGTATTTCTTCTAAAGAAAGACTTAACTATACCATCACCACTATACAGTTTCATCACCACGACCATCATCATCAATTAGCCACAATTTATTGTACCCATGCTATATTTCCAGTTCTGTGTTAGGTACTATATCATCTTTAATCTTTACTACAACTCTGCAAAACAGATAAAATTTTACTTCTGCGAAAGATAAAAGAGCTGTGACAGACAGATGTCAGCTCATAAGTGCCTGGCACTAACGTACAAGTCACAGTCTCCACTACTGAATAGAAGTGACAGAGTACACCAATATCAGACAAGATCTTTGACCATGACAATTCCATACTCATGTCTGAGCACAGACAAAATCAAGAGCATCATGCAAACATGAAAATTTCTATGCACATGGTAAGAAATGAGGCCTCATGCCAACAGGCAGCACCAAGTAGCCACCAGTGTGAGGCAGACAACATGGAGGCAAATCCACTGGCTTCAATCAAGCCTTCAGCAACTACGGCCCAGCTGACATCTTGGCTGTAACCCCATGCAACCCCGAACCAGATCTACTCAATTAATCTGCTCCTAGAAGTCCTGGATGGGAGAAACTGTGTGAGATTGTGTAGTTTTAAGTCACTTGCTTTGCAGCAATATATGACATTAATGTAATTGTGTCAATATGTATGTACTTTTCCAGTTAAAAAAAATTATGAGGTAGGTCATATAATTAAATATTCATTAATGCTATATCTTCCCTTAATTTTTAGAGATTATTCTTAGAGTATATTTTCATCTAGTTTTTTTAATATATTTATAATAGCTGCTTAAATTCAACACCTGAGTTCAACAAGGATCAGCTCCTATTAAGTCATTCTTTTTCCCCTGGGTCACACTTTTCTTTAATTCTGTGAACATAGCTACTTAAATCCAGCATCAGTGCTCACTTGGAATCCGCTAAGTATGAATCACACTTTCCTGTTTCTTTGCACATCTAGTGGTTTGGGTTAAAAAGAAGAATTGCAGATAATTTGCTGTAGTGAATCTATTTTGTTTTTCTAAAGGTTTTGTTATGGTTGAAATTAACTTGTCTGAACTCCAACTGGGAAATCTATCTCCCTTCAGCATGAAGCAGCTGATGTCTCTGCTCAATTGCTGATTTATGAGCCTGCTCCCTGAGGGTACTCCTGAACTGGTGCAGTTTTGCAGTCAGACAAAGATTTGGGTAGATTTCACAGATTGTGGGTTCACCCCATCTATAGTTACCTTTGTTTCCAGGGCTCCCCTGCCTAAATTTCCACTTGTGCTACTAGCCCTGAGTTCTGCCTTTAGAATTAATGAATTCAATCAGGCTCCAGATCTTTGCCATCCAAGCTGTGTGTACTCCGGGGAACACACTCCCTCAAAGGTGCAGTAAATTTGCAAATCCTGTCAGAAGCTCTCTTTCAAAAGTTTACCACCCTCTAGTTTTGCCAGTAATTTTGCTGGACTCTGCCTGCGACCTCTAAACTTAGAAGTCATCTAGGGATTTTGGCAGAGCTTGGAGCTTAGATCTCGGCCCGTTCTATCCTGCTTCCAGAATATACCCCTTAAATTTCTATCTGCTTTGTTCTCTGAACTTTGTCATCACACCTTGATCTGGTAAGGACGCAGCTTTCCACTGCCAGATCTAGGGGGGCTTGAAGCACAAAAGAAAGCCATGAACTCCCAGTTCCTACCCAATCAGTAGAAACCTTCTAGAGTAAGTCTTCTCAACTACCTTCCATCATTTTCCCAAAACTTCCAGTAGTTGTTTTTTCATAATCTGGCCACTGTTTATCATTGTTATTGCTATAGAAACTATCTGATCTCTTCAAGTTGCCATTACCTGAGGTTATTTTATTAGCCTCCTATCTTGTCTTTTGCTTCTGTTGTGCCCAAATTGTGAGTCCCCTGAGACCCTTAAGGAGCCATCACCAATGCAAGTACATAAGGGTCTTTATTACAAGCTTGAACTCACCCATCTACCGGCGCAGCGGCAGCAAGAAGCCTCGAACAATGGCGAGCAGGGTTTTTATGGGGTAAGGGACAGGGGTGTTACAGTGCACACGTTGTACTCACATAAGCACCAATCATAATTGTACAACACCCATGGTTATAGTTTTGACCATTCAGTATCCGTGAGGCGTCCGTTACTTTTGGCGGGACCCAATCATGACCTTTGAGAATCCTTTGAAAATGACCAATTATAAGGTGAGCTCAAAGGGCCTACGTGGGGTTTAGGCAAGCGGTGAGTGATTGGCTAGTTTGTACAGAGTAACTACCTGCAGTTCCCAGCCCTGACTCAGACCACAGGAATGTTACACATTTCTTTTGATTGGCTAATCCAAGGGTGGTCCTGAGGGTGGCTTCAGCTGAAGCTTTTCCTGGAACTGGGCTACGTGCAGCCCGAGGTTGCTCTTAATGGAGGACTTAATTTCAGGCTCTTCACTTCCATCCTCCCCTTCTCATAGCCTCTTCTCCACACAGATGCCAGTTATCCCTTTGAAACATAAATCACGTATCACAACCCCCACAAAATCTTTTTTATTTTTAAAGAGAGAGCATGCAAACAGGGCAGGAGAGAGAGAAAGAATCTTAAGCAGATTCCGTGCTTGGCGAGGACCCCTGTGTGCGCTCCATCCCATAGCCCCGGGATGAGGACACAAGCAGTATGGCCTACAAAGTCCTATATAAAGTTACCCCAGGCCACTTCTAGAATCTTATCTTTTACCAGTCTCACCTGGACCATTCTTCTGTGCTTTCAACACACCCAGCATACTCCAGCTAGTACCTGTTCCTCACATGGCCTAAAACTCTCTTCCTCCATTTAGCTGCATGATGGGCTTCTCCAAGTTTCTGTTCAAATTTTATCTTGCTAGAGGAGACTTCCCTAATCACCCAATCTAAAATAGCATTTCTCTCCACCACACCATCCACCATCTTCACTTCCCCTTCCATGCTTTGCTTTTCCTTGTTGCATTGACTGCCACTTGATCTCTCTTATTTATGTTTATATATATATATATATATATACACACACACACCATACATACACTGGGCTTACTATGTATCTACCATCACTTAAACATCAGCTCCATGTGGCAGGAGTTTTGCTGCATTCAATATCATAACTGTAGGGCCTAGAAAAAAAACCTAGTAGGTAGAAGGTACTCAACAAACATTAGTCAAATAAATGAGTGGGTTAACTGCCAATTTTTGTTAGGCATTATTGTATTAACTCATGTTACATTCATAGTACCCCATCAAATAGGCACTATAATTATCCTTATTATAGCTAAGGAATCAAAGTACAAAGAGTTGAAGTCCAAGTTAACAAAAGTAATAAGTGGAGGCAGTCCTGTCTGCAAAGCCCATTGCACTAGTCTACTCTGGCTGTCCTAACAAAATATAACAGACTGGGTGGCTTAAACAACAGAAATTTATTTTCTCATAGTTTTAGAAGCTGGAGGACGGAGGTGATGGCAGAGTTCGTTCCTGGGGAAACTTCTTTCCTTGGCTTTGCAGATGGGTGCATTCTGTGTCCTCATACAATTTTTCTGTGTGTGTGCCCTCCTGACGTCTCTTCCTCTTCCTGTGGGATTAAGGGCTCCACCCTTACTGACCTCATTTAATCTTAATTGCCTCCTTTTTTTTTTATTTTATTATTATTTTATTTTATTTTATTTTTTTTACAAATAGTTTATTGTCAAATTAGTTTCCACATAACACTCAGTGCTCATCCCCACAAGTGTCCTCCTCCATGCCCATCCCCCCCTTCCCCCTTAATTGCCTCCTAAAAGGCCCAATCTTCAAATATAGTCACAATGGGGGGTTAGGATGCTAACATATGAATCCATAACACTTGTAATTTATGTACATAAAATATAGTTATTTTCAATATCTTTCCTTTTTATTTTAGAGAATTAAAATTTTCTTCTCTATGTTTTTTTTTTTTTTCGATGGACAGAGAAGAAACTTTCAGGACTCTGACCAGGCCATAACATCACCTAGTAAGAGAAATCTACTAAAATAGCTACCCTGAGGATCTTCAGAAACAACTTGAGTCTCATAAAACACCAAATGATTGGGCCAAACATCTGCTGGTGTACTTTTACACACTGTGCACTAATTCAGTGAAGCTATGGGAATTGTGTTTATTTGTAACTCCTCATAAGAAATTAGCAGAAAACCCACTTTATGTGAGTCCCTGATGGAAATCCATTCCAGTCTCCTTGGTGCTCCTTAAACACACCATGCATGCTCTCACATCAGGGCCTTTGCACTTCTTGTTCTGTCTGGAATGCTTTACCTCCAGATAGCTTCATGACTCATTTTTCTCCTTTCTAGGTTTCTTTTCCAGGGATATCTACATGAATTCTTGCTGGAACAACCAATTTAAAATTGCAAAGAAACTTTTCTCTTGTACTTCCTCTATCTGTTCCTTCCTTCTGTGGCATTAAAAACTGTCTCTCTCCTCCCTCTACAATGCAAGCAAGATGAAGGCAGGGGTTGTTGTTTATTTTATTTGCTATTTCCCTCCCTCCTAGAAAAGTGTGCCGCACAGTAGACACTAAGTGTTTGCTGAGAGTATGAACAAACTTCCCCAAGGTTACAGAGATAGTAAGTGGTAGAACTCAAATTTGAATCACATCTGATACAGAAATCTAAAAATTTAACTGCTAATTTATACTGTGCTGGGAGCCGCACCGGCCTCGCTGGATGGCAGTCACAGCAAGGAAATGGCAGTGTTTGCACAGCTCCTGCCGTGAGAAATGAAAACTGGTATCTCTTTCTGCTACTACTGACTCATGTTGGAAATGAGCCTGCTGGTATTGACCAGGCCTCACAATATTCCAGATCAGGCCAATATTCCGAACACAGATACCTCATAAGGAAAAGCATATTCCTGTCTTTACAAAAGAGATTTTAGATGAAAGCTCTGTGGATGATTGTCAAAAGCCTCTTCCTATGGGCCTTGCAGATCATGGACAATTGAGCCTGGCCCCAAGACAAAGAGCCTAGTTTAGAGTTAAGGAACAAATGGGGGCGGAACTTAAGTTAACACTTACACCTTCTTCTAACTGGTGATGTATGGCAGTCCCTTCCCTAAGGCCTACCTTCTGCAAACACCCTCCCTTACAGGTGGCTGGGATGAGGATAGATAAGAGTAGTTAAAACATAACTCAAAAGCAAAAGGCTAACACATTTAGGGCCCCCATGGTGTTCACACATTCAGCATCAAATAGGTTTCCACAAACAAACCAGTTCAAAAACATTCATCCTCTTGAGACCCAGACATAATGACTCCTAGCCTATCTATATACAACTTAACCTATATAAGCTATCCTGTTTTTCACTAAGAGCACCCTGTTATTTCTTTAGTTGTAAAATTCACTCAACCTCACTATGACTGGGGTAATTCTGCAAGAATATCAAAAACTTGTTATCACAAAAAGCTTCCCAATGTAAAAATTCCTTTTTCTGATCTCATGTTGTTGTTGAATCTTTAAATAAAGACACCAAAACCGACAGGACAGAGATGCCGGCCTGGTGATCAGAAAGAAGCTTGGGGCTCTTTCACTCTTTCTCTCGCCGACAAACACCACCCACACCTCACATAGTGAAAAAGAGAATGCCCATCTTTTATCTTTGTATGAACAAAAGTTAATATCCCTTACAAGCATGAATTATAAAAATTCATTCTTTTTAATAGAGCTGACAATTTGCACAAGTAAATATTTTGTATAAAAGTATGCAGGGCCAGGTACTTCCCAAAAGTGAACATTCTAGTCTAGACTCCTCTGTTGTTGGATAAATTAAAAGTTGGTTGTAAGGTTTTCCCCAAAGATGGTAGTATGTTATTCCTAGCCCAAGAGAATGAGCAAGTGGTGTCACTCATTCATTCATTCATTCACTTGCCAAATAATTATTAACCACTTTAGTGACTGGGCACTGTAGTAGGGATACAGCAGTTAACAAAACAATTCTTACATTCTTAAAGGGGAAAACAACAAAAACAAAACAAAAAATAAGGAATGTAGTCATGTCATAAAAATGTTGCCTTTGGTAATAAATAGCCTTTGTAATTCACTCTTACAAAAATCAGAGTAAACTTTTATCACAGTGAAGACCTCAGATCACCCAGGTCTGAATCTCCATTGCTGCGACCCTGATAAACTACTTCAAGTAGCAATTTCACAAAGAAGGGAAAACAGAATCCATCTTGTAGGCCTGATATAAATGTTAAAAGAGATAATATTCAAAAAAACACTTAACACAATGTAAATAATAAATATCAAATATCTTATTATTATTATTAGTATTAGTATATGCAAACAATCTAATTCTTCAATTGTGTGAAAACCTAAATGAAAGTCTTGGGCTTCATATTTAATTGCCGTTTCTTTTCTCTTTTGGGAAGCTACCATTCGTCATTCATTCATTCATTCATTCAACAAACGTACACTGAGCGTTTAAGGCATGTTACTAGGTGAGTACTGGGTATTATGCGAGCAAACTGAAGAGATGAGTAAGTTTTCAACAATAAACAGTAAGTTTAAAGAAACCAGTATTTACCAAGTCCTATTACAGGAGGACCCTCTAGTGGTACTCTGTATTTCGGAGAACACCCAGTTGAATAAAGTTCACTAATACGGGTGAGGTTGGGAAAGCGTAGTAGCCAAACAGAAGAAATTCCAGAAGGCTGATGGTGTCCTGTCATCACTAAACTTCTAAAATGTACTCACCTTAGTAGAATCTAGGTTTCTAGAAGGCAAGAAACCCCAGAGCCTACAAAAATTCATGGCACATAGTAGATACTTTAAAAACAATTTTCAGTGAGCAAATCAGAGAACTCTAGATGCTGGCGAGGATGTGGAGAAACGGGCACCCTCCTGCACTGTTGGTGGGAATGTAAACTGGTACAGCCCCTCTGGAAAACAGTGTGGAGGTTCCTCAGGAAACTAACAATAGAACTCCCTTATGACCCAGCAATAGCACTGCTAGGAATTTACCCAAGGGATACAGAAATGCTGAGGCATAGGAGCACATGTACCCCAATGTTCATAGCAGCACTCTCCACAATAGCTAAAACATGGAAAGAGCCTAAGTGTCCATCAACAGATGAATGGATCAAGAAGATGTGGTTTATCTATACCATGGAATACTACATGGCAATGAGAAACAATGAAATCTGGCCATGTGTAGCAACATGGATGGACCTTGAGGGTGTTATGCTGAGTGAAATAAGTCAGGCAGAGAAGGACAAATATCATATGTTTGCACGTATAGGAGGATTAGGAGGAACTTGACGGAGGAACAAGGGAGAGAAGAAGGGGGGAAATGGTGGGGGAAAGGGAGAGAGGCAAACCATGAGAGACTCTTGAATGCTGACAAAAACTGAGGACTGATGGATGTGGGGGGGAGGGGGGATGAGCACGGAGGAGGGCACCTGTGGGGAAGAGCACTGGGTGTTATGTGGAAACTAATTTGACAATAAAGTATGTGTAAAAAAAAAAAAAAACAATTTTTAAGTGAAGTGGTACATATTCCGAGTCTTCACTACTATCATCCGATTCGATGTTACAATCACCCTTCTTGTACTACAGAAATGGCATTCTAACTGCTCTCTCAGCTTACGCTCCATTCTCCTGTTCTTCAGATAATTATTAAAATTATCTTTTTCAAATATAACTTACAAGTCCCCAAATTGACCAAATGGTTCCAAAGGTTTCCCATCACACTTAAAATCCAGGATCTTTCTAAGGACGGGAGATCCCTGCGTGATTCGGCCCCTGCCTACCTCCCTGACCACACCTGCCATTTCTCTATGCCTGGCTCTAGCCACTCAGGCTTTTCTCCAGAACTTCAACCAGTCCCGCACTTGTGTGCCTCTCGGAATCCTGCAGTTCCTGAAATCCTTTCCTGTGACCCACTGCAGGCTGGCGCCTTCTCCTACCTCTTACCACCTAAATTAAAGCAGTCTCCTCACACAATCGCTATCACATGTTTTTATTTTTTTTCTTGGCCATTATCATTATTTGAAATTATCTTGATGTACTTCATTAAGGGTCGATTTATCTTCGGCCCTTTCCACGCGGAAACTAAAAGCACTGTTCGCCTCGTTTCCCTCCATTCAAAAAATTGTTTAATTACTCAAAGAAGGGCTCAGGCACGATTTCCTGTCTCTTTAAATTGGGAAATAAACACGCACCGAAGGGCGACAGAGATAACCCGGAAGTGCGTACCTGGCCCACCCCGCCACGAACCTGACCCCACTTCCGCTGCCCAGAGCGCGTGCCTTTGCCCGCCCCTCCGTACACCTGTTTCCGCTCTCCTTCCGCTAGGGAGACACTCCGGAGGGCCGGACTGTCTCTCGGCTCCCAGCTCGCCCCGCCCACCTGCCATTCACCTGATCCCATCTCGGCTTCCGCCAGGGGGCGCGCTTCGGGGGGCCGAGCTTCCGCTTCTGTCTCCGCCGCTGACCTCCTCAACACCCCCAGCACGGTCTCCGGGGGCAAGTCGACCAGTTGCTTCCACACGGACTCAGTGTAGAAGTCTACAGTATGTGCATTGGAAATGGACAGGGCTTGTCTCAGGAACTGCAGCAGCCCCTGCAGCTTCGCACGCAACGTGGACAGGTCCTGGGTCACTGGGAGCGGAAAAGAAGTCGCCATGACGCTCACCCGCCCGGGCTGTAGGTGGCGCAAACGTAGCCGCAGGGCGAGGGCTTGGTCGCAAGACAGACCGGATGAATAGATCTCCGATCTGGACTCTAGTTGGGTGATCGATTGCTTTTGTCTCATTACGTACTTTAGCAGCGTCCGTTGTGATTTTTTTTTTCCCCTGGCGACTTGCTAGGTGTGCTATGGCGCCGGTAAGGCCGGCGGCTGGGTGGCCGGCAGGGAATTTGGGGTCTCGTAGCGATGGAGTTTCTCCGGTCGGATTCAGGAATAAGAATGTGAAGCAGAGGACGTGGCGATCTAATCATCCGCAGGCCTTCGTGGGAAGCGTTCGGGAGGGTACGTAAGAAGGCAGCCTTTTACAGGTTCTCAGGCCTGCAGAATCTTAGGATATGAAACCTGCCGTACAGGGAAGAAGGCTTTAGGAACTAGGTCCAGTCCTGCTTGGGGCAGAGGGCCATTCCTAAATCCGCTGACGCCGTGGGCTTCCCATAGCTCTTGATGGGAAGCTGAGGCGGTGATTACTAACTCTGAATCTTTAAGCGTTTTCCTAGACTTCACCCCATTCTTGATCAGAATTGTTTTCCTTAATTTTTTTCTTCTGTGAAACTGTGAGAGCATCTATGGGTCCATTTCTGCATGTATTACGGTAAAGGATATAGAGAAAGTTGGGGCCGGAAGTGTACTGCCCCAGATCCTGGTCGATTACAAATATCCCAAAGCTTTAGAAACCGTTTTCTTTTATTGATCTTCCTGAATTTCGCCTTAGTTTGTGTTTTTATTTTGTCTTACTGTCTGCAGGTTTCCTCAAATCCCATTTGGAATGTATAAGTTATAAATTCATTTTTCTCGAAAATGCTAGCTGTACAGAGCATCATATACCATCTTCTCTCTTTTGTACTGAATTTCTTGAGAAAAATCAGTCATATAGTGCTTTTCTAAGGTAAAATAATTGATGTGGGTTTTTTCTAAAACTATTGAAGACCTCGGTTAAGTGTTTTAGATGAATTAAGGAATTTATGGTTTGGGGTACAGTCAGTTGGAGTTATGTAAGTCATTTTCTCTTCTTTGAGATTATTGAGTGTGCATGACTAATATTAGCCTAGTCTTTTTGCAAAGAACTAAAATACTATTCATTCCATTCCCTTAAACTTGTTTTCTTGAAATGACTTTTTAAAGCTAAACAGTGTAATTCTAGCTTCTGAACGTGATGATGTAAACAGTTTTCCATTTTAAATGAATAGATATATTTTTCGCTCAACTTACTTTCTGAGAAAGTAATTTATGACTGGTATTCTTCAATAGGACAAGGCTTTGCATTCCGAAGAAAACTGAAGATTCAGCAAAATTACAAAAAATTGCTATGGAGGGAAAAGAAGGCTCAAACCTCACTGGAATCCCAGTTCACAGATCGATACCCTGATCATCTAAAACATCTTTATTTAGCTGAAGAGGAAAGGCTCAGGAAGCAACTTAGAAAAGTTGAACAACCTTTGTCAAAAGAACAAGTTGATCACCCTTTGCCAAAAGAACAATGTAGCATCACCCAAGCTTTGTCTGAAGAACATTGTAGTACTGAGCAGCCTCAATCAGCAGAGAGAATAAAGTATGTATTATTTTTTTAAAATCCTTTATTTTAGACATAAATAGTGTTTTATGAAAGAGATTATAGGGTAGTTTGAGGAATTGGAATTTTTCTCATTTAAGGCATTTAGAAATCACACTGAATAATGTGAAAATATTTTCAGGAAGCTTTCTTTTTAGTGAAAGTGACTGAATTAGGCTAGTTTATGTTAATGGAAGATGTAATGAAGTTGGAACTAAAAGATCTGGGTTTTGAATTTCAGCCTCAAATACATTTAACTTTTTTGGACCGTGGTAAACTCTTATTAGCAACACATGTTTAAAAAAAACCAACAACTACTTTAAGAGATATTATAGTATACTGGTTAACGTCAGACTCTGGAGCTGGAGTTAACATATGGGTGGCTCTTCTCTGAGATAGAAATGATAATAAGAAGTCTCTAATTCAGAGCTGCCATTTGTTCAACTCCAGAATGGATTATTCACACAGACGCTGTGGTACCCCTGACCCATCTCATGGTGTTGTGAAGACTGGTTTATTTATATAAGGTATTTAAAAAGGCGTGTGGTATATAAGAAGTACTACATAGGTGTTAACTGCTGCTGCTACTGCTATTCTATAGATTTCCCCCCCCCAGAGGACACAGACTTGGTTGCAATTAAGAAACAAATGGCATAACTGTATAACACTTGGGTTTTATAAGAGTTAACTTTCTGTAGCATACCTTAAGTTAAAATGTGCTAAAACCTAAACCAGCACAGAACCCAGCTGTTACTTGGGACTCTTAACTTTTTAGCTCACTAAAATATTGTTCTTTAAAGTTGTTAGTATCTGGAGTGCTCACTGCCTCTCTCTTTGGAGCACCTGGCTGGCTTAGTGGAGCGTGCGACTCTTGGTCTCAGGCTTGTCGGTTCAAGCACCATGTTGAGTGTAGAGATTGCTTAACGTTGTTAACTATTTGTGGTAAAAGTAACAGGAAATAAGACCCCAGGAAAAAGTGTAATTGAAAATAGAAACAGAGACACTAAAATTTGAATTTTGTTAGTAGGCATGTTCATCATATTATTGAATAATGGATGTATAGCTCTGGCAAATCTAGAAATGCAGGTTTTAGGCATTCTTGGTAATAATTGAGGT
Organism: Hyaena hyaena; assembly: GCF_003009895.1. Lineage (NCBI taxonomy): Eukaryota > Metazoa > Chordata > Mammalia > Carnivora > Hyaenidae > Hyaena > Hyaena hyaena. The sequence continues at coordinate 210,376 of NW_024082149.1, read as the reverse complement.
AAGGGGGGTTAAACCATGAGACACAGTATGAAGGTCAAAATCATATCGTAAAAATTTCTTAACTTTGAGGTTAAAGCAGGAGAAAGTTACTGAAGAAGTTAAAAAAGATGTGTCATAATTGGAGAAAGGGGAATACAGAAACAATCAAGTCAGCAGAGGACAGTTGTACAAAGAGATTGGACATCTATCAAATACTGTAAAGTCCAAGAAAAACAAGGAATTTAAGAGCAAGTCTTTGGATTTATGGTTTAGGTAATCATAGGTGACTTTGAAGAGATTTTCAATAGATAGTCCATATTAACTTGGTTATGACTATCTAAAGAATGGAGACTAAGAAGAGAAACACTTGGGGAAAAACCTGGCGCAAGAAAGAAAATCATGATCAGGAGAGAAGAGTGTCACTAAAACTAAGGAATGAAATTTTTGAAAGTAGTGAATGGTCAATTAAAGGAGACTGAATATTGCCCATTGACTCAATCATCTTACTTGGCTACAAGGTCCTATTTGACATGGATCGTTTCATTAAAGAGAACAAATCCCAAATTGCAAGGAGTTAAGGAGTAAATGTGGGGAAAAAAGTGACTGATGTGACATCTGTAGTCTATTTTCTATTCTTTCTAGGTATTTGACTATGAAAGGACAAGGAATAAGACTGATATTTAGAAGAGTACATAAGGTCTGGTGATGAGTAATTTATGCATCTGTTCAAGAAAGGAACTGTTGACATGTTTTAGTGTAGTTGTGAATTGGCATAGTGAAAAATTGAGATCAGGAAAAGGAAGATTATTTACTGAATCAGATAGCTTAAGAAATGAATGGAGTCTGAGCCTAAGTAGTTGAGTTAGATTAGAGTGGGACATCAGAGAGGGGAGAAGTACTTTAATATAGAACAGTTCTAAATGGGGACTAGGTTCAAAGTGTGGTCATTCATGACTGAATAGATGAAGTAGAGACAAGTTGATCAAAGCACTTTTGGATTAAAGTTTATGTACATGCAACATCTGTAATACCCTTCAATTCAAAGGTTTTTTTTCCCTACTGTCATTTCTGTCATTCTTGTGTTGTTTTCCTGTTTGTTAACATTTTAGGATCTTTCAAAGCTTTCTGAATTGTCCCTGGTTGAAATATTTCTCGAAGAGTCTCTATAATCATTCATTTATAATTATTTTTTAATTATATTTTGAAAGCTATAACTATATTTTTAGTATGTTGTTTAGACATTTTGCTAATAAGATTGATGTCCTCTTTCTTCCAACTTCTCTTCCTTGCTCTATCTTTGCATCAGTGGGATTTTTCTATGCAAGTACTATATTTGACATACTTGTGTCAGAATTTTGGTTACATCATTTTTAATCCTTTGACTTCTATATCTTTATCTTAAAAAGCTCCATTACTATTCCAAAGAGAAAGAAAAAGAAAACCTCAAATCAAAAAGCGCAGGAAGAATATGAACAAGTACAAGCTGAGCGTGCTGCTAAGAAACAAGTAAGATCTTTTAAAATATTTAAATTTTTAAAAAAATTCTAAATGTATATGTAAAGCTGTGCTTCTTAGTGTGTGCACATAGTATGTTTTCTGTAAATTGCTGTTGAATAAATGAGTGGTTGGAGCAGAGCTGGAGAATTTTAACAGATTTCCTCGATCATTTCTGTTATCCTTGAGAAGGGACACTAGTAGGTCAAGAATAGGATCTTAAGAGATACTGCTTATAGGTTAATAATGTGAGCATCTGGGACAACATGTTTTAAGAGTATGATCCAGGAACTTGAATTTTTAACAAGTGTTTCAAGAGATTTTATGTATAATAAAATTTGAGATCTACTGATATAACAAAAATACAGATTATCATAATTTTACATTAAAACAAATAAAACAGGGAGATGTTAGAATATTTTTTTTCTCTAAAGAGTTGATCTTGTCTATTAAAAAGCTTCCTAGAGTAGCTTAGTATAAAGTTACCACTCTTTATTGTCATTTGGAAACCCAAAATTACAATAGTCTTTTTCAAACGAGAACAACAAAATTATCCACAGCTTCAACAGAATTGTTCCGTTTAATCTGTGGTTTTTATTTTTTGCATTAAAGCTATATTAATCTATCACTTTTGGGGCGCCTGGGTGGCTCAGTCAGTTAAGCGTCCGACTTCGGCTCAGGTCATGATCTCACGGTTTGTGGGTTCGAGCTCCGTGTCGGGCTCTGTGCTGACAGCTAGCTCAGAGCCTGGAGCCTGTTTCAGATTCTGTATCTCCTTTCTCTCTCTGACCCTCCCCTGCACGCTCACTCTCGCTCTCTCTCGCTTGCTCGCTTGCTCTCTCTCTCAGAAATAAATAGAACATTAAAAAAATTTTTTTTAAAAGGATAGCACATCAATCAAAAACTACTTCAAAGATGGCACTGACAAAATTTCCATTATATCGTAGCTTTAGGATGTGTATAATTAAGAAATCTGAGGTTTACAATGTATAATTCTTCTGATTATTCTTAAACTGAATGGTAACTAGGATGAAGTAGAGACATTTCTCAGAGGAAGTACTGGACATTTGTTTCATCGTTTGTTACATTATGCTCTTTTCTAACCAGCAACCATCTGTTATTATCTGCCACCTTTGGAAATAGTATATCAGATAAAGTAAGGATAACTATAGTATAAAACATTTAATATCTTTTAAAATTTTCTTTATATATATATTTATGTATATATATTTATGTATGTATATATATATATATGTATGTATGTATATATATATATTTATGTATGGATATCAGATGTCAGGAAAAAAGCCAAAACCAATCCATGAAAAATCAAAACTAGGTACATTAGTTAAATAAGCACCCATGATAAATGGTAAGACTTCAATTTTACTTTCTTTAGAGAAATTCCATAGAGATAAACTAGCCTCTATATACCTAAATTCACAAATAGGTTCCAGATCTTTTGTGCTTATTAAAGTAAATGAAGTACTATACCATAGGAGAACATAAGTTTTAGTGCTAATCAGACTTTGAATTCACAAGATCTAGATAGGAGACTTAGCTCTACAGGGTATTTGGGATTTGGGACAAGTCATTTTCCATATCATGGAGTATCAGTTCCTCATCTGTAAGATGAAGATAGTAGCCTAGATTGAAAGTTTTATAAGAATGGAATATGCTATGATGTGAAAGCACTTTGATAATTATATTACCATACAAATACAGGCTGTGTCATTTGGGCGCTACATGTGTTACCAGGGAAATTGAGAAACAGTGCATGTATTGAATTTTTTTAAGAACTTTTGTTGAACATTCTTAAGAATATTGTGCATTTCAAGTAGTGCTTTTCAGGTTTACATATAAATTTGAATTATTTTTTTATGCTCAAATGAATTTGAGTCTTTATCCTAGCAAATCAAATGAGCATAATTCTTAATCACAACCATAATGCCTAGCCGTGTTTTGCCTAGTATGTAATCAGTAAATGTTTTCTGAATTAAATCTGTTAGATGGCAAATTAAATAGAATACTAGATATTCTGGAAGGGAAGATTTTTGTATTATATGGAGTAGGTAATCTCTAAAGTCCCTTCTAACTCTTCAGCAGATCTAATTAAATGATGAATATGAAATTTATGATGAAATGATAAATATGGAATTTATGATGAAATCATAAATATGCCTTCTTTCCTCTGCACTCTAATTTTGTAGCCAGAGAATTACAAATTTTTGATAACTTTGTGTTAGTGTGTATTAAAGCATTACAGAGTAAAGGCAGAGGGTATACTACTTCAGTGACAGGTAACACCTCTCATTTTGCAAAATCTAGATAAGGCTAAAGGTTTGCATGGTAATAGCTATTTCAACACAATGAACTATATCTACTGTTTGTTACTAATGGAAATTGCATGTTAATAATTGTAGGAATTTGAGAAGAGAAAACAAGAGAGAGAAGAAGCCCAAAGGCTCTATAAAAAGAAGAAAATGGAAGTATTCAAAATATTGAGCAAAAAGACTAAAAAGGGTCAGCCAAACTTGAATTTACAAATGGAGTATCTTCTTAAAAAAATACAAGAAACAAATTAAAGCAGACATGTTTTTAATTAACAGTTATAATATCTTCCCTTTATTGAGTTCTTTTATATATGTACTGTATCTCCTAACAACTAAATTTATTAACATAAAATGGATTGCTAAGCTTCACTAAGTATAAAATGTCCAAATATTTTTATTCTTGTGAAAGAAAGTTTTCTATGTATGCTATACATAAAATATTATTTGTTTCTTATTTATTTTCCTTCGAGGTGGCCCAAAGAACTGAAAGAACTTTCTATTTGAACATGTTTAAGCATGTAATATTTTTGTACCATATGAAATTCAGATGAAATAAAATGTTTTAAAAATAAAGGACCACAGCTTTCAATGAATTATTTCAATAAAATATTTAAATTTAGTAATCAACTATTATTTTTTTTAATTATTTAAAACATTTTTGTTCATTTTTGAAAAACAGAATGGTAGCAGGGGAGTGGCAGGGAGAGAAGGAGACACAGAATCTGAAGCACGCTCTAGGCTTGGAGCTATCAGGGCAGAGCTGGACCCATGAACCGTGAGATCATGACCTGAGCCAAAGTGGGACATTTAACCAACTGAGCCACCCAGGCACCCCTCAACTATTATGTTTTAAAATTCAGAAACCTGGGAGCAGACTACCCAGGTGCTGAAACGATTTTCTGCCCCCCTATACTATCATTTGGTCTTTATAAAGTAAAATTTGGTGTAAGAATTCAGTCTGCTATTTGCAAATATTCTCTTAAGTGAAAGCACACAGGTTAGTGTCAAATCTTTTGAAAGATGATGGAAACCAAGCAGTGTCACAGCAAGAATTAAGTTTTCAGCTCTGCGGGACTTTATTATGGTAGAGTGTTGTGTCTAGACATTACCAGTACTGGTACCTTTGTGAACTGAGGGAAAATGCTGGTCTGTTGCTTCTCCTACCACCTGGCAATCACTATAAAATGAGAAGGGCTATATGATAATATTTGTAAAACATTGTATAATAAAATTTCATAAATAGTAACATGCAGCCTGGTACTGCATTAAGGTTTCTGAGACCCGTGCACTCTACAGATTACCATGCATTTAAAAGTGCAGTAGGAGGGGCGCCTGGGTGGCACAGTCGGCTAAGCGACCTGGTTAAGCATCCAAATTTGGCTCAGGTCCTGATCTTGCAACTCGTGAGTTGGAGTCGTGTCAGGCTCTGTGCTGACAGCTCAGAGCCTGGAACCAGCTTTAGTCTGTGTCTCCCTCTCTCTGTCCCTCTCCTGCTCACACTCTCTCGAAAATGAATAAACATTAAAAAAAAAAATGCAGTAGGAGATGCTGAGGAAACACAGTTTACCAAAGAAGAGAAATTCTTTTATTAGATGAAAATACAGTGCTTAGAAATGTGCAGTATATTATATAGTCTTTAAAATGAGCAACTCAAAAAGACAATGTGGCAACCTTAGAAAAGAATACATTGTGGAACTAACATATTTCAATTAATTGCTGTATAGTGATTTCACATGTGTTTTTCTTTCACTTCTAGACACTTTCTCAGGATGAGACCAGGGAGACGCTTTATCGGGACAGGACAAGGGAAGAGAGCTAGTCTTTTCGAAAGCTGAGTAAAAAGGAGTTGAGTGCATTTTAAAAATGCTGTTAAGCAGCTGCTATATGTGCAGCGTCTGTGTTAAGGAATTAGTCTTAAAAAAGAACTTCCTCCAAGCAATTTACAGAGCGGCAAATGCCAAATAACATCGTAAGACAAAAGTAATCTGTGATAATGAGGTACCAAAAAAAATTCGGATTTCATGCATTAAGGAACTTCTTCATGCGCTAACAGAACTTCTTACAAGGCACTGGCAAGGCTCCTAACTTCAAGATTTAGATAGCACTGATGGGTTCACTAACGTCTTAACAAACAATCTGTGATTCTGTTGTGGATGCTTCTCAGACCACATTTCGCAAAGCATTGAACAAGGGCCTCAGTTTTCTGAGAAATTTTTGAAGACAATAGGGATAGTTTCATGGCATGTGGGAAAAGCCTTTAAGGTTGAGAAGAGTTGAAGACAGCTTAAGGAAAAGACAAAGGGAAGAAAGCCAGGGATATATTTAAAAGTCTTAAAAATAGTTACATTTCTGTTATTCCGGATGGGTTCTAACAGGTATATCCTTGGTTGATGTCTTCTTCCATGTGGAGGAGACACCCTGAGCCCAGCACTAATGGTCTCTTTGCTGCTCTTTTTCTGCCCAGCGAGGTAGTGACTTACCTAATAATTTTGGGGAGAACACCTTCCCTGCCTGCACAGTGTATATATATACTCTTGATTACTATTTTTGTACTGAAACTAAAGAACAGGGCAGTATTGACAAAGAGCAGGAAAAGGAAGGGGATGGTGGCAGAACAGGGGAAGGGCCTATGTTTTGGGGAATGTAACATCCAAAACTCCAGTTTGTGCTGCATGGGCCAGTACGCTAAATAAAGCAGGACTGAGACTTGAGTGAACACAGTATACAAGTGGAGAAGCTTTGGGTGGCCAGAGCTCGTGGTTTTCAAGCTCAGACTTTAACACATTCACAGGGAGTTTTGATCTTGGCAGTTTGTAGAGGCTTGCACTGACTGGGTCATTGATTTTTTTTGTGTGTTAGCAGTAGGCTTTTAATTGTTGCCATTTTGGCAAGATAATTTAAGCCTTAAGGCACAGAGGATTTTGATCTGAAGTTCAGGGTAGCCTCCTCTATACAACTTTGGTTATTTTAGAGGCAGACTGCAATACTGAGCCTCAAGCGGAAGTGTACAGGCATCAACAAAGAAGCAGGGTAGGAGGTGGGAGTGGTGGGAGCACTCAGGCTTCTGCAAAGGCAAGGAACGTGGGAGTGGGGCTCACTCAAAGCCTGGCCTCCTGGATAGCATCAGCTGATGCCCGCCAAGATGAGGCTCAGTGAGCTACTGGCTCTGTTGGGATTACAGGCATTGGCAAGTAGAGGCCACAGCAGGGTGCTGTCTTTTGCACCTTGACCCTGAACTACATTGAAACTCATGAACTTTAGGGACCTCATCAGAAGCTGCAGAGACAATAGAAAGCAACCGCATTTAGGATTTAATGCTAGAAAAAATACAGCTATGCTGAATATTAATGATTATATCAGTATTTGCTACTCTTAAACTTCAAGGCAGAGGACCTTGTATGCAGTAAAGACTTCTCCATCCCCATAACTTATTTTACAACTGGAAGTTGGTACCTTTTGACTCCATTCACCCCCCACCACCCGCCACTTGATTTAATATTGTTTATAGATGGATTTTGAAAATGGCAAAGACATCCACTTTTATTGTGCCTGTTGAAAATACAGACCTTAAAGCAGCTCCATTACATAATATTTGATCTTCCCAGGTGGTAGAAGTAATAGCTCTGACTGAAGCCTATACTGTTGCAAAAGACAGAAGATAAAATAGATAATGATTTTAGAATTATTTGTGACTTTGAAATGCTATGAAATCTGAAGGATTTATAACATCAAATATTTTGACTAGTGATGAGAAAGATACCAATGACTTAGTGGAAGCTATTCAAGACTCACAAACAGTGGTCACGAAGGTAGAAGTGCGTAGGCAGATCAAAAGCCAATGGCAATGCCCTCACAGAGCTACATGCTAAATGAGCAGCTTCTATCATCCCAGCCAAATGAGATGCCTCTAAGTTGACGTGTCTCCTCACCAAACATTCAGATGGATCATTTTCTCAGTTTAAGCAGGCTAAGTTTGACTCACAGCATCTAGATCAGTTGGCCAACAGAGGGATGGAGCCCAGAAGTCCACTATCATCAAGGTGTTGGAAGGGCCATGTTCCCTGCAAAGGCACTAGGGAAGGAATCTGTTTCAGCTCTTTTCTAGCCCTGGTAGTACCTTGGCTTAAGGCAGCATAACTCCAGTCTTCACATGCTGTTCTCTGTATGGGTGTCTCTGTGTCCAAATTTTCCTATTATAAGGACACTGATTATATTGTAGTAGGATTCAACCTAGTTATGCCATTTTACCTTGATTACCTCTGTAAAGACCCTGCCTTCAACTAAGGCTGCATTCTGAGGTCCTGGGTATTAGAACTCTAATGTGTGTTTTAGGGGACATAATTCAATCCCTAACCTATATCACCATGAAAATGATTTAGGTTATTGGGACACCATTTCTATTCCTTTTATGGGTTCATGGGTCAATGTGAATTTCCACTCACATAATACCTTGAACTGTGGCTAAGTCAAAAGTCTCTAAGGGCGCCTGGGTGGCTCACTCAGTTACGTGACCAGCTCTTGATTTTGGCTCAGGTCATGACCTCACAGTTGGTGAGTTTGAGCCCTGCATCGGGCCCTGTGCTGCCAGTGTGGAGTCTTCTTGGGATTCTCTGTCTCCCTCTCTCTCCATATCATATTCAGTTCTTGGTGTATTCAAAATACATGGTTGCAGGGGCATATGGGTGGTTAAATTGGTTGAGCATCCGACTCTTGGTATCAGTTCAGGTTGTAATCTCACGGTTTTGTTAGTTGGGGCTTTGTGTTGGGCTCTGTGCTGACAGTGAAGAGCCTGCTTGGGATTCTCAGACCCTCTCTTTCTCTGTTCCTCCTCACTCATGCTGCCTCTCTCCCATAATACATAAATAAACAAACAAAAAAAAATGCATGGTTACAATTCACCTGTTCATTTCCTATGGCTTTAAATACAAAAATTGGTTGGGTCTCTGAGAACTTCTCTATATACAGAAAGTCTGCATGCTACCATGGGATTATCCTTATAATTCTTTATAATTACTATGGACAGGCACCAGTGATTAGTGTCTCCGATGGCCATATCCACATGAAGTTTGTGAAACCTTTCCTGTTATTCTCTGTAGAGGCCAGTTTTATGTAGTCCAAATCCACACAGGTCATGGAGCCTGAGTGGAGACGGACTTCCCTCAGGAATTTGACAAAATACCTAACTTAAAATAAGTAATAGATCATAAAACATATTCCCCACAAGGAACAGTATGGCCATAGACTACCCCTCATACAATGGAAATGAGCCAATCAGGAAGGGACAACCCAGCACCCAGAGTTATCAACCCAATAAGGGTAGGACCTGAGAAGGAACTAGGTGGAAGGGAAGGTGAGAGGGGTCAGAACCTTATAAAACAAAGACCCCTGCCTATTATCATGGCCATTCACTTTCTTTTTATTATTATTATTTTTTATTTCCTTTTTAATTTCTGAGAGAGAGAGGCAGTGTGAGCAGGGGATGACGGTCAGAGAGAGGGAGACACCGAATCCGAAGCAGGCTCCAGGCTCTGAGCTGTCAGCACAGAGCCAGATGCAGGGCTCGAACCCATGAACCGTGAGATCATGACCTGAGCCGAAATCGGATGCTCAACTGACTGAGCCACCTAGGCGCCCCAATGGCCATTCATTTTCGAATGTCCCTTCTCTGTAAAGAGAGCTTTTATACTGTTCTTTTAATTTTATACTTTAATAACCTTTTGCTTGCTGCTTAAAAAAATAAATAAAAACAATAGAGAATAGTCATCACAAACACTTTCAGTGTGTGTCACTTTCAGTAATGTCCGGGAGATGAAAAATAATGTAAAAATAACAGAGGAAAATAAAGTGTAATTACTGCAAGTTTCTTAAAGCTTGATTTTTTTAGTATTTCCTTCCTATATTGCATTTGTGGAACCAGAACTTATTAGTTGTTGCCTGTTAATTTATTAGGCTTAATAATTCAGCCTACTTTATTATCAGCTTTGCAGACTATACAGAGTCCATTAGAGATAGCAAAGCCAATATTCCATTGGTCCAAAAGAGTTCATCACTGGTTGTTTCAATTTCTACTTGTGGTTGTGTTTATAGTAATGCAGTGTAATCATATAGGGCTCAGAATATTATCTCAATGGACCGGTTCTGTCACTGAATCTCTGACATACAGAGACATTCAAATAACAGTTCTATGCCAGAGTAAACCAAATTATGGCCAAACCTTCTCCTCTTGGATGAAGGAATACCCACAAGAAGAGACTGATGAATTTTGGCCTCTTGGACACACCTCATACAAAGCAGAGACAGCCTAATGCCATAATTCTAAATTGGGAAAATCACATACAAAGCAGTGGTGCTTAGATGGTATAATCCTAAAATGGGCATTATGCAAATACTCCAACTGTCTCAGTGCTTAATTAACCCAGATATACCCATCTAATGGACATTACTGAGAGATCTTGTTTTCCTAATATGGGACAGAGAGAACTCATAGTCTTGCGATTATAGAAGACTAGTCCATTTCTTCCCCCAAACTTTTTTTTAATGAGAGCCTCCTGTATTTTGTCTGCAATTATGGATATATAATTTTATTACTACATATTATATATACTATGTATATAATATTTATACAACAGAAATAGAGAAACTAGTAGAAGGAACTGGCTTGGGTTGAAAAATGTTGAGTTTGTTCAATTTATATTTGAGTAGACCTCAGATTATCTGTTCACTACCATGGAGAAAGTCAAGTGGATCTTTAATGCCATTCACTCCCTCTTGCCATCCTTAGGAAAAGTCTTTTGGAAATTCTTCTTGAGTTAATTACCATGGCAGGAGGTTTTGAAGGTTACTTTTTGTGTTTTAAATGTAGATTAAAATCTGAATTCATTAAAAACCATTAGCATATTTGTGTGACTTGTATTTAATGCTTGTATATCTAGAAAAGTAATTTGGAATTCTTTTGTTCTAATCTATGTATAATTTGGTGTGTATCAAATGTATCATCTTAAATTATAAATATTCACAATAACTGTTTCCCTTTGTAAAAAGTGGGAACCTGCTCAATTCATCCATTATGTTCTTACCCTCATATCCAAACAAATTTATTTTACTTTATTAACAAATTAATTTTAAATATCTAAGTTTTTTAAGTAAGCTGTATGGCCAACATGGATCTTGAACTCAGGACCCTGAGATCAAGAGTTGCATGCTCTACCAACTAAACCAGCAAGGTGCCTCCTAAAAACCTAAGTTTTAATCAGAGAAGAGAAGTTAAAATTTATACAACCCCTGTTTAGCTATTTAAAAATTTTTTGAGATGCATGCTGCATTATGAATTACCACAATTTATAATCTTCAACATTTATATATTCTTCATAGGGTATATACTCTCATTAAGTCTAAAGACTTATTCACATTCTTTGATTTTATAGAAATGTTTTTATATTAGTGGCCTAATAAGTGAGCCATCCACACGAATCATGATGACTCTTCGGTGTACATAGAGATTTTGGGAATAATGGAATATGTACTAGTCTAGAAAGTAGAAACCACTAATCTGGTGTGAAAGAAAAGAATTATTCTTTGCTATTAATTGAAATAGTTTAAGAGTTTGCAGTATCTTGCTGTCCCAATAATAAGTAAAGCTGGGAAACATTAATGAGTAATGTAGAGTGTGATAGGGACAAATTATGCTTGAATTATTCACTTGCACAATTACAATTAGAGTAAGGATGGAGTTTATATTTAGAGTTGTGATTACAAATTACTATTTTTTGTAACTTCCAAAAAAATTATTAAAGAATATATGAACTAGTTTAAATGTTCTATTCTACCTTGGCACACACTACAGATGACAAATTTGGAGCTTGGCTTCTGATACTGTGGGAATGGGCCAAATTACTTCAGGATTAAACACTGAAATAGTAATAAATATTACCATTAGGCCTTTCTAAAACTGGCTAAATTAACTGCACTCAGATACATTTATTTCACCTAGATTTCATGGAAACAAAATTCTAAATATAATTTATATTATTTAGATTATTACAAATATATGACAACATATTTACTTTCATTGGCAAGATATACTTTAATGCTTTTATCATTTTTCATCATTAAAAAGCATGAAAGAATGTATTTATCCACTGAAGTTACCCTATTATGGATGCATATGAGAATATATGAAGTAGATTAGAATACTTATTATTTACTCGAGTTCACACAACAATTTGGTTTCTGAGCTTAAACAAAAACTCGATTTCCTAACATTCGGCCCTAGCTGCTATGTGGATAACTCTAGAAATTCCATCTGTGAAATTTCAATCAAGACAGATGTATTTAAACCCTTTGAAAACTTTACTTGCTATGTAAATTCCACGTTGCAGACTGATGATTATATAGTCGTTCACAGTGGTCGTGGTTTTTTTTTCTTTTTGACAGTACATGCTGGCACAGCATTTGGCACCCTTTGGAGTAACCATAACACACACATTCAAATAAATTAACATCCGGTCTAACTGACTCATCTGGGTTGACCAATGTGATCTCCACAGAATGCAAAGTGATTCTTTAGCTAGCAACATGAAAAGCAGTAAGCTTTCCTAGTTCCCTTCCCCATTTAAAATGTTTCTTTTTAAAAACATAAAAGCATCTAACATATCTAGAGGTGTCCATCTAACATTTCATGTTTCAGATTTTGGAATCCGTGGAAAAGAAAGGAGGGATCAGGAAAACATTGAAGGCCAATCGATTGTTTACCGGGAAATAAAACACACTCCTATTTACAAGCTGTGTGACTTCAAAATGACTTACCATCTCTTTGCCCCAGTTTATGCCATTAAAATGAACATGATAATATAAGTTCATAACATATTTTCCAAATCCTTGAGTCCAAGAGTATATCAGATTCAGAATGTTTTAAATATGTAATTCAGTGCAAACACCCTATATTTACATAACAGTCACAGCAGGGTTCAAGCAGCATATTAAAATATTAAAATTGCAGTAAAATGAATATTCAAACTAAGAGATGATTCAAGAATATAAATAGCCTCATATCAATTCAGGTCAGATTTTTGCCTATGTGAAAAACAAAACAAAACAAATAAAACTCCAAAGTCTTCAGAGATTTTTGCTTTTTAAAATTGTAGGTAAAAAGATCATTAACCTGAAATAATGCATCCATAATAGGGTAACTTAAGTGGATAAATTCTTTCATGCTTTTTAATGACCAAAAATGATAAAAGCATTAGAGAAAAGTATATATGTTATCAATAAAAGTAAATATGTTGTCATAATTGCAATTATCTGCCTGTAATATTTAGATATTAATTATATTATATTCCACATCAGTAATATCTAATAATAATTTTTACACTGCCCAATTGAAAATCAGACCTGATTGTTTTATGTCATGGGATGTAAACCCATTCAATTACTAATGGCAATTATAGCCATTAAGAAACCATAAAAAAATTCTCAAATGATACTTCAAGAGTGCTGGAGACAGAAAAAAACCTGCCAATTTTGAATTATCCATTCTTATTTCTTTATCCCTGAAAACTTTCAACACTTTTGTTAACTAAAAAAAATGATATTTTAAGTATAGGATATGAATTAAAATTATCTTCTCTAAATTTAATTGCAGAGACTGAAGTAGGCTAATGCTAATATCACTTTAAAAAAGTAAAAATGTAGCAGTGCCTGTGTGGTTCAGTCAGTTGGCCATCCGACTCTTGATTTACACTTGTCATGATCCCAGGTTCTTGGATCAGGCTTCACCCTGACCATGGAACCTGCTTGACATTCTCTCTCGCTCTCTCTCACTTCCTCTCTCCCCCATTCATGCTTTCTCTCTCTATCAAAAGATTTTTTTTTAAATGTAATTTCACCTGAAGTTCATATTCAAATATAAATTTATAAACATCTTTTTATATCCATTTAAACTAAAACCTCACACATTTTAAACGTTTAGAACTGTTTTACCAAATGTTGAACATATTATTTTCCCTTTCATAATTACCAGATATTATCATGTGAAATATAGACTGGTATTTTGAGGCCAATTAAAATCAAACTAGTAATTTGAGGTCATAAAAGATACAAATGTTAGAGAAACAGATAGACACTGAGATTCTATTCTTCTGAAACATATATAAGAAGTATATTAATATCATTGTTATTATAATTACCAGGCACTGTACTCAAAAATTTACAAATATTATCTCATTTAATCCCAATGAACCCTATGGTTGGCTAAATATAACATGATGATGATAAAAATAGTAATAAATAAATAAAACTTTAAAAAACAAATGAATATAAAAATATGAATTCAGTACAATAGTTTTATTTATTTTTTTTAAGTTTATTTATTTTGAGAGAGAGAGCAAGAGAGAGAGGACACGCAAGCAGAGGAAGGGCACAGAGAGTATCCCAAACACGAGACTTGATCTCAGGAACCATGAGCTCATGACTTGAGCCAAAATTCAAGAGCCTAATGCTTAACTGACTGAGCCATCCAGGTGTCCCTGTGTGAAAATTTTCAAAATTAGTGCCCCAGTTGATTCAAGTATTTCATTTCTAAATAGGGATGATATTCATTACTTACTTAATGAAAGTTTCTTTTAAGCCAGTGACTCATTTTATAATTACAAAAATGAAAACTAAAAGATATTTAAAAAATGATCATGTATTTCCAAAGAAATTCTAGTAAAGAACAGTTGTATATACTTGTCTTTTTTTAAAATTTATTTATTTATTTTGAGAGAGAGAAACAGAGAGACAGAGAGTGAGTGGGAGAGGGACAGAGAGGGAGAAGCAGAATCTGAAGCAGGCTCCAGGCTCCGAGCTGTCAGTGCAGAGCCCAACCCACGCAAGGCTTGAACTCACGGACGGTGAGATCATGACCTGAGCCGAAGTCAGATGCTCAACCCTACTTGTCTTTTCTTATCTTCAGTATCAAATGTATACACAAAAATGTTCTCTCAGCTATCTGGTGGTCAAAAAATTATGTACATTATTTAGTATTCTACTAAAGAACAAGTCGAGTAGCAGTATATTTTAAAAATATATATGTATATGAATATATTTTTATAAATATTAGAGTCAGATGAAAATACATATTTTTAAGAAAGGAAAATTATGTAGAATTATGAACTATTATTGCATTGGTATACATCTCCCCAGTATAGTATATTTCCCTTACTATATTACAAACATATTTTTACATCATTATTTGGTCTGATAAGTCAGTATTCTAATGGCTTATAGTTAAATATATTTTAATATTGAACTATCATAATCTTTTAATTAATTGAGTTACTAGCTTTCAGATTATGACTATCCTAAAATTAAAAACAATGTAAATGAATTTTGTATTTAAATCTTTAAAAAGTTTTTAGATAATTTTTTCTTTACAGATTTCTGTTTTGTACAAAATACCCATACAGAAATTCATACTACATTTCCTGTTAAACTAAATATTTGGCGATTTGTGACATATTAACTATAACCATAAATATATATCAAATGAAAAATGCAAAGTATTCCTTTTCAAGCTTTTAAAAAAATTCTCGGGGTGCCTGGATGGCTGAGTTGGTTAAGTGTGTGACTTTAGCTCAGGTCATGATCTTATGGTTTGTGAGTTCGAGCCCTGAACTGGGAGCTCTGTGCTGATATCTCAAAGCCTGGAGCCTACTTCACATTCTGTGCCTTTGTCTCTCTCTCTTTCTCTCTCTGTCTCTCTCTCCCTCCCTCCACCACTCACCCTTTCCCTCTCTCTTTCTCTTTCTCTCTCTCTGTCTCTCCCTCAAAAATAAATAAATATTAACATTTTTTTAATTTTCTAGGATCACACTAAATAATCAATTTTAGTGGAAAGAAAATGTAAAAAAACAGTATTTTATATCTTTCAGTTTTAAAAAGAAAGAATATCTATTTTCACCAACCCCCTTTTTTAAAATGTTTATTTATTTTTGAGAGAGAGGATAAACAGGGGAAGGGCAGAGAGAGACGTGGACAGAGGATCTGAAGCAGGCTCTGTGCTGACAGCAGAGAGCCCAGTATAGGGCTCAAACTCACAAACCGTTAGATCATGACCTGAGCAGAAGTTGGACACTTAACCCACTGAGCCACCCAGGTGCCCCACCAATCCCCTTTTTACATAGATTTATTAAAAGATGAAAGTTCTTAACCATATTACCATAAAGCTATAACATTTCCCACCATTTTTTAGAAAAGGATATTTTATTTTCCCAATTAATTTGAAATGGTTGTTCATACAAATGGGAAATGGAGCTAAAATTACTTCATGAAATTGGCTTAGGCTTTAAAATAACATGAAACAAAGTAATTACCACATTACTTTCCAATAATATCTTGATATATTGCAGTATGCTTCTAGAAACTTTAAGTTCTCTAGAACATTCTATTTTATCCAGACTTACAGTAATAAAAGGTGACTTTAGAAAATAATTTTATTTTGGGGACATCTGGGTGGCTCACTCAGTTGGGCATCTGACTTCAGCTCAGGTCAGAATTTCGCAGTTGGTGAGTTTGAACCCCTCATCAGGCTCTGTGCTGTGTCTTCCTCTCTCTCTGCCCTTCCTCTGCTCCTGCTCTGTCTTTCTATGTCTCTCAAAAATGAATAAATATTAAAAAATCTAAGGAAAAGAGAAAAAATAAAATAATTATATATATTTTTTAAATAATTAACATTAGATTTTAAAATGATCTTTTAGAATTTTAAGTGCCTTAAGCCATAACAATAACAACAAAGAGAGATGAGAAAGACAGACAGAGAGAGAATGGAAACCCAAATCAGGGAATCTAAGAATGTGGTTTTCAAGGCCAGAGGTTGTAGAGAAAATGGGGATATAAAGAACCATTAACAATGTAATGGTTAATTTCAGAGTAACAGAAAAGTCCAGCTAGCATCCTGATATTTAATAAATCCTTTTCTTGGAACACATGATATTTGTTCTTTCTAATAAATATGTCCTTTTTGAACCAAAGCTACACGATTATTAAAGGCTCTCTGGTGTGAAGAATCCCTTATGGAGTTTGGAAAAGAAAGGGAAAGTGTTTGCTTTTTTTTCACCCAGCTTGGTCTTGTTTCACAAATGTCCTGTTCTATAATGCTTCATAGAGGTTCAAGATCCAAAGATGGGTTTATCCTCCCTAGCAACTAAAGTGTTAACACTTTATCATGAGAGTTGTGTCTATTCTATCTGTACTGCAGATTCTTCTTCAAGGGTATGTCTTGTATTTGGGGGTGAAAGTAAATGAGCCAGAGAGTTGCCACTGAGTGAAGAAAAATAAGATAAATAAATTCAGGGATGTGACATCACGTGTATATTTTATTAGGATACCACTTTGTTTTTCTCATAGAAGACTACTTCTTTATCATATTTTATCCTTAAAAACAAATTATTAAAAAATGATATTTTCAGATGATGAAAGACTACAAGTGATTAATTTAGCTTACATTTAATTTGAAAGTAACAGAGTAATCTATACATTATTAAATGTATTTATTTAATACATTAATTTAATACATTATTTAATAATGTATACATTATTAAATGTATAGATATTATTAAATGTCACCATAACACAGATTGAAGGCCAATGGCTATGCTTTACCATCACATTTTACAGTTGATATAAAATTCATATTAAAGTACAGTTAATACAAGGTATACAGGTAATATAGCATGGGTGGGGGGACTACGGATGTTTCACCCTGACACTTTTTGGTTAATAAGTGGTACTGTAGCTGAGCTAGGGAGACTTTCACATATGTTGGCCTGTCCATATTGTAGTTTAACATTTACTCAATTGATCAAGATAAAGACTCAATTAATTTCCTGAATTGTTTAAAGTTTACAATTTCCAGGTCATAATATAGATTGGCCTTTAAAATAATGCATTTTAGTTTGTAAGATGAGAATGTATAATTTGCATTTTCTAAAGTCACAGCATGAGACTGCTTAAACTCTGCAGCTGGATGTTTATAGCTGCTTTTTTCCTAATTCTCCTTGTGGTGCTGTAATTGGATGTGCTAACATATTAAAATTCACATCTTTTGTGCTGATTTTGTATTAATGCATTTTCTCAAGTTGAGCATTCAATTTCAACGGTGCAAATAATATGGAAATATAAAGGTTCCAGCTATCCCAGATTTTTTTCTTTTGCCGTAAATTAAAGGAGAATGAACTTCTCATTATGACATAGAAGTCCTTCCATGGCCTACTTCTTCCTTAGTTCTCCAACTCCCTTGCCTGCTACTCTTGTATAAACATAATCTATTTATACTAAAATTTTTATGATTCGGTAAGAATTGAACCATGATGCCACATACAGGGTATAGGTAATGTTATAGGAGAGATATTTTACAGGTATATTTAAGAGGACTTAATAACCTGGTAATTGGCTAACTGAAGCCTGGACCCATCAATAATACCTACTTTATAAACTGGAAATGACTGAACTTTGCTGGCATATTGTAATGGAAGAAGTCCAAAGGCTCAAGAAGACGCTCAAAAAGAAGAAATGTTGGAAAGTAACTTCTCAGCCCCTTCTTCCCATACCCCAAAGAAAGGTACTTAAGAATATTACTCTTATGAAAGCACTATGAAATATATTACTAAGGACGCTGCCAGCCTGATGGATGTGGAATTTTGTGAACTGGTTGCCATGATTAAAAATTAAATTATCTGAAAAGGCTAGTAAAATAATCCTTCTTTCCCCAATTACGTATCTATATGAAGCAGAAATTTCTTCATATACTTCAACCAAACAGCATATTGCAACAAAGTGAATGCAGAAGCGTGTATGGGATTCCAACTGTCTTCTATTAAGCCTGATATTAAAGAGTTTTGCAAAAGTATGAAACAATGCCTTTTTTCTTACTATAAGTTTTTATTTTCAAAAATGAAGTTATTTTTCGCAAACCACATTAGTTATATTGGCATGTAAACCTACCTACGACCTGATTTATTCATTAACTATAAGTAAACACATGTTTTGAAATTGTGTGGCTTTAACTTATAATATAGTAAATAGTGAGGTATATTTTTATAAGTATATAATAACAGTTCTTATTTATTTTGTTTATTGGATGTCTCTGTGGGTGATGTAAATTCTCTTATATGGCACATTCTTATATGAAGGAAAATAGCGTACCATAATTACCACCGTAATGTCTAGGAGAGAAACTTCCTCATGTAGATGTTTATAAATACTTTTGATTGACATTTTGAATACATAAATGAATGAATTTCAGTTAACAGTTTCATAGATAGACTTCTATGACTTCCCTAATTAGCTAGCAAGGGCTTTTAACAATTTTGTGCCATGGATATGTCAGAGTATATTTTTCTAAAGGTTAAGAATATGATTATCACAAAATATTGAACGAACACCTGTCAAAATATATTCAACTCATTAACGAGGTAACTAGCAGGAAGTCTAAACTGGTTCAAAAGAATAGTAGTTTTACTGTTATTAGAAAAAATACTGAATAAGTTTGCTGCTTAGATATAAAACTAGTTAATAGTCTAAGAGTAATAAAATCATAATTTGGGGAGCTTTATTTTTACTGAAAGAAAACGCCAGATACAAATATATAAGTTAAAAAGCAAAATCACAAAGTCTGGGTCTTCTATAAATAGTAGATAACGATTTAAATAAATAGTAACATTATTGATTCCCCCAGATAGTGAAATATTCCTTAGATTGATCTGTTACTCCAATTTTTGGATAATTTTTCTTAAGAGTCTTCCTTTTATGATCATAAGCAATCTTCAAAGATTATCCCTAATCCTAAAATGGCTAGTTTCATTGTGCTTTGACCTTATTATTTACATAGATGCACTAAGAGAAAATACAAGCCTCATAGAGCATATAGAGTTAGGGAAATTAAGTATAGAAAATTAACTTTTGTTTGGAAATTTCATAAGAAACATAGCATTGGAATTTTAAAATCCTCTCTATTTAGTCTTTTATTTTGACTCCAGAAAATGTAGCATAAGAAGATGTGATGTATATACATACAATGGAACATTACTCAGCCATAAAAAAGAATGAAATCTTGCCATTTGCAATGACATGGATGGAACTACAGAGTATTATGCTAAGAGAAATAAGTCAGAAAAAGACAAATACCACATGCTTTCACTCATATGTGGAATCTAAGAAATTAAACAAATGAGCAAAGGGGAAAAAAGAGAGAGAGAGAGAGCCAAACTAAAACCCTTAACTATAGAGAACTAACTGATGGTTACTAGAAGGGAGGTTTGTGGGGGCATAGTTTAAATAGGTGATGGGGATTAAGGAATGCACTTGTGTGATGAGCACTGGGTAATGTATGGAAGTATTGAATCACTATAATGTACACCTGAAACTAAATTACACTGTGTGTTGGGGCGCCTGGGTGGCTTAGTCGGTTAAGCGTCCGACTTTCGCTTAGGTCATGATTTCGCGGTTCGTGGGTTCGAGCCCCGCGTCGGGCTCTGTGCTGACTGCCAGCTCAGAGCCTGGAGCCTGTTTCAGTCTGTGACTCCCTCTCTCTCTGACCCTCCCCTGCTCACGCTCCCTCTCTCTCTCTCTTTCTCCTAGAAATAAAAAAAAAAACAAAAAACAAAACAAAACAAAAAACCTTAAATTACACTGTGTGTTAACTAACTGGAATTTAAACCTTTAAAAAACAAGTCTCTTTATGGGGTGCCTGTGTGGCTCAGTCTGTTAAGTGACTGACTCATGATTTCAGCTCAGATCATGATCTTATGGTTCTTGAGACCAAGCCCCACGTGGGGCTCTACCCTTACACTGCAGAGCCTGCTTGAAATTCTCTTTCTCTGCCCCTCCCCTGCTTGTGTGTGCGAGCACACCCTCTCAGTCTCTCAAAAGAAATAAATATACATTAAAGAAAAAGTATCTTTATATACATTTCTTGCAATGTCTATAGGTTTGGTGAATTCTTTCCTCTTTGAAATCACCCAAATAATCTAAGATCTCTGACCTACCAGGAAATGATTTTTCTTGTTAGTTGTGGGACTGGCATATTGTAATTCATATAAGTGCCAGTCCCATTTGGATGAGAGTATTATGAATATAGTTTCCATACATATGCCTTCTGGTGAACTTCTGAGGCTTATTATTAAGTGTAATACTCCATTGTGACCTTGATTCCACGATGGGTTTGTCAAATACATCTTGATAAAAGCAATGATGGATTTTTTTCCCCTAAAGTTTATTTATTTATTTTGAGATGGGCGAGGGGCAGAGTGAGAAGGAGAGAGAGAGAATCCCCAGCAGTTTCCATGCTGTCAGCACAAAGCCCAGTGCGGGGCTGGTACCCATGAACCAGAAGATGATAACCTGAACTGAAATCAAGAGTCTGACACTGAACCAACTGAGCCACCTAGGTGCCCCAGTTATTGATGGATTCTTAGTGAACCTATGAAATAAATGCATTACCATGAATAGTAAGAAGACTTGATAAAAGCATCTATTTCTGAATTCTGAGAGGTCAGTGAGAATCAGATATATTTTAAATGTCTCACTTCAATTTACAAAATCAGGATCTACTACCTTGAAGGTTAGATATAGATTAATAGGAAAGGAAAAGGCTCTCACAAATCCATAAGAAAATAGACCTCTAGAAATAATATTAATAGTAGTATGCCAAGAGAGATCACTACAATTAAATATGCCTCATTATTGTATTTGATTCTATGTAATTAATTCCTATACTTCTGGATATGTTTTCTTGAACTTTTCTGCTTTTGGACTAAAATGATCCCTGAAAATTGTAATTCAGTCCTCTGGGCAGTCTGAAAATTGTCTGAGCAATGTTCACTTAAACTCCAAAGTCTGTAACTGTGAGTCTATTTCTAGAATGGTTACTTGGTACAGTCCTTTCAATGAGTCTTTGATACTGATTCATTTTTTGCATGCAGTGTGTAGCAGAGCCTTAAAGAAAACATGAAAGGAAAGAAGAAAGCTGATAATTACTGATGAATGGAAGTAGTTAATTTATTAGAGCAGCCAAAAAATAACAGAATGAGGAGAGATCACCAAATGGTCAATAAAACTAGGTTCCCATTCATTGATACAGCAAATGGAAAATAACTTATTCTGCACAAACCAGATTCATGTACACATGTTCCTGGTCTTAATGTCAAACACATTATATAGCATCTCTTTTTATTTAACCCTTTGAATAGAACTCCTACTTCAACTCCTACCTTCCATCCTAAATTGGCCTATTGCTACTGCTGTTAAAGCAGAAAAGTCTGTAGAAGACCTAGAATAAGCAAAATGTTGAAAAAGAAGAGAAAAATAATGAAGTTAGCCATCTGATTTCAAAGTTTGCTACAAAGTTACAGTAATCAAGACATTGTGCTATTGGCATAAAAATGGACATAAAGATGAATGCAACAGCATAAGGTCCAGAAATAGACCCAGGCATGAAGATCTCTTTCTTACTCACAGGTGACAAGATAATTCAATGGGGAAAGCATTGCTTCTTTTTAATAAATGGTACTGGACCAATAAGATATCCATATGCAAAGAAAAAAGAACCTTGATCTACATAAAACTTGAAATGACTCATAGACCTAAATGTAAAAGCTAAAACTATAAAATTTCTGGAGTAAAACATAGGAGGATATTTGTGACCTTGGTTTAGGCCAAGTTTATGATCCATAAAAGAAAACATTGATAAATTAAACCTCACCAAAATAAAAACATTTGCTCTTGGGAAGTCATCAATAAGAAAATGAAAACACAAGCCACAGGCAGGGAGTATTTGAAGTATCTGAAGATCATATATCTGATAAAGAGATAAAGATAAATATATAAAGAACTCTTACACCTCAATAATAAGAAAGCAAATCCAATTAAAAATGGGGCCAAGGATTTGAATAGACACATCACCAAAGAGGATCCATGGTTGGCAATAGCCACATGTAAAGATGCCCAGTATCATTTGTCACTATGGAAATTCACATTAAATAGTATCTACTAGAATGGCTAAAATCCAAAACAGACAATACCAAAGTTGAGGAGGATGTGAAGAATCTGGAATCTTCTGTAAAAAAAATGGAAAGATCTAAGATTTTACCCTACTTGCAAGCTAACAAAGTTAGTCTTCCATATTTTGTGGATGCTGGCAGAAGACACAAGATTCCTGACTCTGAAACAAAAGGACGGTTTATAACAACAGTGTAGCCAGAGTATTCTTTTCTTTTTTCTTTTCTTTCTTTTCATCTTTATTTATTTATTTTGAGAAAGAGAGAGAAAGTGTAAGTGGGGAAGGGAGAGAGAGAGACAGAGAGACAGAGAGACAGAGAGAGAGAGAGAGAGAGAGAGAGAGAGAGAGAGAGAATCCCAAGCAGGCTCCATACTGTTAGCAAGGAGCTCACTGTGGGGCTCAATCCACAAACTCTGAGATCCTGACCTGGGCTGAAATCAAGAGTCGGCCGCTGAATGACTGAACAACCCAGGTGCACCCAGGATGTTGTTTTCTTGTACCAGTTCCCTGAGCCATACTTCCCACAGAGTGATGCAATGAGAGCCAGGTGGGTGCTATGTGTACTGTATTGCTTTTCTTTTTTTAATCACACCTGAAGAGCCCTAAGCTTAGGAAATAGAAATCTTTTATATTGGGCTGCAAGCAAATCTGCTGACCTTTGCCCCAGAAAGAGATAGTATTTTTATTATACTAGAGAGTAAACAAACATTCTCTTGGCTTGTTCAAGGAGGTTCGCTATACAAACATACTTTTAAAAAAAGATAGTCTGAAACAAACGAGTGGTTAATTCTGCTGGCAAATGTGGAGAAACATAAAAGAGACATAAAAATTGTCTCCTAACACCCTCAAACATTACTGGTGAAAATTTAAAATGGTACAGACGGTTTGGAAAAATTTGGCAGTCTTAAAAAAGTTAAACATAACACCTACCATACAATTTGGTGAGTCTATTCCAAAATATTCACTTAAAAAAAGAAAAAAGTGTCTATATTCATACAAAGACTTCTATGGACATGTGAACATTATTCATAATAGTCCCAGCTTATAATTCAACTGTTTTTATAATTCAGCTGTTTTTTTAAACAGAGAACATGGAAAAATACAGCAGTGTATCTAGAGTTCCAGGTTTTTTTGGTTTTTTTTTTTTCCTCCTTGGCACCATAACCATCTTCTTTCTCCTTTAGGCTGCCTGGCTGAGGCAAGCTGTGGATTTCAGTTACCATCTTATCACCAGGTTTAAAGTACTTACCCTGTTAATGTTTCTCAGCCCTCTGCTTCTGAATCATCTGGAGAGCTTTTAAAAAATACGAAAACAGTAGAAGCAATCTCAAGTCCAAATATCTGATCCAATCAGCTTGAGTACAGTACTCATTTGTTTGTTCCCAGTTGGTTCTAATGTGCAGCCAAAGTTGAGGGGAAAAAAATGCTGCAGTATTTTTCCAGAATAATTTTGAGGCCATTTTGAGTCAGTATTGCTGGCACCTGTGATCACAGCCAGTCCCCAGTGAAATTTGTGGAAAGCAATTGAGAAGGTTTTCACTACCTACTCAGTAAAAGTGTAGTTCTTGGTACAGGTGAGGGATTAGAGGGTTGTTTCCAACATACGTTGGGGAGTTTACCCCAAATGTACTTGGGGTGTCATTGTTCCCCTACAGTATCCTGGAAATTCCCAGGGCCACTTGTCACCTCTCTCCACCCAGGTTACATGGGCATACACTGCTGGGTGGTTAAAGCTTCTTTCACCTTTTAGGCATAAAAGAAAAAGAGAAATTAAGATAGGCCCTAGGGGCACCTGGGTGGCTTGGATGGTTAGGTATCGGACTCTTGGTTTCCACCCAGGTCAAGAGCTCATGGTTCGTGTGTTCTAGCCCCACATCTGGCTCCATGCTGATGGTATGGAGCCTGCTTGGGATTCTCTCTCTCCCTTTCTCTCTTCCCCTCCCCTGCTGGTCCTCTCTGTCTTTCAGAACAAATAAATAAACTTAAGAAAATAAAATAAAATAAAAGATAGACCCTATGACTTCAATATGTACAGAATGTACCTTATTTCCTGAAAGACAGACACAAATACTTCATGTATTCAAATTTTATTTTCTTAAAATAGCAAATTACAGACATATTGATACTTGTCTTAACTAATAAGAAATTCAAAGATGTATAAATAAAAAGTAAAAATTTACACCCACCCTCTTTATTCTTAGCCCTTGGTAGCTACTATAAAGGATTGAGTTCTTTCCTTTCACAATGCCTTTTATGCTCACACAAATATAAAAAAATCATAAATAAATGGGGTATCATTATTGCTTTTTGTAATGATTTATCATGATTCACCTTAAATATAATCAATACATATCTCCTTCTGAACTCTATATATAGCTTTCCTTTAAATAATTACGTAATAGAATGATTGTACCAACATTTATTCACTTATCCATATATTTTATCTTTGATTGTTATTTGAGTCTTCCCTGGTTTTTGCCTTTATAGTTTGTTACATTAAATGTCACTAGATATATGGCCTTAGATGTTGGCACTTTTGTTTTTGTTGGATAGATTCCTCGAGGTGGAATTACTGTGTCAAAAGTGTGTGTGTGCATGTGTGTGTGTGTTTGATTTAAAGATTTGTCAAATATTTTAAAAGATTGCAGCAGCTTGAACTGGATGTTTTTGTATTTTTAATTTTTGTCAGTTTGAACAGAACTTAACCTCATTATCTTGTTAATGGTTTGTAACTCTCATTGTGCATCTCATTTTCCTTTTCCTTTTCCTTGACTACTAGGGAGGATGAGTAGTTTTTCAGATGCTTGTTGACTTCTTCTATAAATTTCCTCAGCTAAGACTTTATTTTTCTCTTAGGTTCCTTTTCTTTTTCTTACTACTTTATAAAAGCCTTTAAATAATAGGGAATTTATACATTTACCTATCACGTCTGTTGCAATAATGGCCCCCAATCACTTTCCTTTGACTTTGTTTATGCTGTTTTCCTCTTATGAAATGTACATGCAGCTTAATATGACTATTTCTTTCCTTCTACTTTTAAATCTCTTGTGTTATTGAGGAAGACTTTCCCCATCTAGAGATATGAAATTCTCCAACATATTATTCTAGTGTTTATATGGGTTTAACATTTATTTTTAAAGTTTTAAAATTGCATCTGGAATTTCCATTTGTATGAAATAAAATGTAAAGGTTTTTCCTTGTTTACTTCCAAAAATGTGACTCATTATGTCAACATACATTGTTATCAAACTTATTCCACTCTGGACTACATTGTCTTGCTTGCCACTTATTAATTTCCTAATATGCGTTTTTGGATGCTCTACTACTATCTTTTTGTCTTTTCTTGTGTCTGCCTCAAACTGTATTGATTACTGTGATTTTATGTTACTATTCCTTAAATATTCTTCTGACACTGAACTATAAGTTTTAAGTCTCATAGAGGATAAATGTGCATACTTTTACTTGAATTTATGTCATAGTTGAAGTCATGTAACACTTAAAGTGTTTCTAAGTGCTTCTGTTCTTTGTTAGATTATTATGCTAATATAAGAATGTCTTTTTAAGTTAAACTGCCCTCCAAAGCCAGCAGAGGGAGTACAAGGCACTGTTTTACTAGCGAGGAATTAAAAATCATTTAGAAATATGTTCTTTTACCAATTTATGGAATAAATTTAAGAATTCAAAATATTTTTCCATCAAATATCTTCACTGATCAAAGTTTATACCTACATAATCAAAACTTGAGTAAATATTTATGGGCCCTCCATAAGTCACAAAATTTAGTGAAAAACTTAAATTTCCTTTTGAACAAGAAGAATTTTTGGCACAAGTTAATGTATACAATGAAGACAACATAAAATTGAAATAATATGTGGAGTATAGTAAATGGGATTCTGACATATTTTTGAAACCCAAACTCAGAAAAAATCCAGAGAAAATGACTATAGATGAGTTAATAAATGTTGATTATTTTGTCATTTATTTTTTTTATCACATGAACACAGGTTTCTAATATTTGAAGGTACATATAAACATGAAAATCTTGAATGACTAACACTTCTAAACATTTTTGAAGTGCTTATATAATCTTTTAAGTATAAGATATTAGAAAACACTGCTACATGATAACCTAGAAGGGGGTTGACATTTTAGTAGGATTTTTTACATAGGCGAATTTATATCGGATATTTTCAAAAAGCTGGGTTTTCCCAATGCAAGTTTTTGTCTGCAGTGGCTGCTCTGTGATATTTATAAATATCAGAATGATGGAGACTGCTATGAAGTAGAAAATGCTTCACTGAACCTCTCAGTAGCAGTAATTCAATCAAGCAAAGGTTATAAAAGCCCTGTGGGCCACTTGTTATGTGATAGCAGAGGTAGACCTGATTTTGTTGTATCAAATATTTTTTAAGCCAGGAAGCTCAGTGTTAAATTTAATGCTCTATCAGGGTAACTCTATTACCCTGAGTTTGATGTATCCATTTCATTTTGCTCCACATTTTGCTCTGTTTATTGTCAATACATATTATCTGCTCTATGTGTGTTTGTGTGTGTGTGCATGCACGTGTGTGTATTTATACAAGATGATAAATTATAAATAGAATTAAATATTGAAAAGTACAATAATGTGTTGTTAGAATAATTTTAAAATTTATTTTAAAGCTATCTCAAATATGTACACTTTGTAGCACAGCCAGAGTTAAATTCTGAAATAAATATCTAGACTAATATATCTTAGCTGTTATCATTGCTGAATTTTCTGTTTCTATTTTCAAAATATTTTACCCAAGAGGAGCATTTGAATTTTGAATTTTTCACAAATTTAACGAATTTTAAGATCCTAGTCATCTTTCATAAAGAGTTATAAGTATCTTTGCAAAGCAGACTCAGTTGAAAATAGGTTTATAAAACAACTAGAAAAATATATTTGATTATCCACTTTTTCTTGGAGATAGGAAATACATGAGCGTTACCTCAAAATGAATCATAAAGAAAAAAGTATAATTTTACTACATAAACTTAAAAATATTTATGCATGTCAAAATAAACATAATCAAACTTAAAAGACAAATTTCAAATGGGAAAAATATTTCTACCACATATTAAAAACTATATAGATCACAGCTCAATATTAAAAAGAGCATACACTTCGGGGCGCCTGGGTGGCTCAGTTGGTTGGGCGTCCGACTTCAGCTCAGGTCATGATCTCATGGTTGGTGGGTTTGAGCTCCGCGTTAGGCCTTGTGCTGACAGCCAGCTCAGAGCCTGGAGCCTCTTTTGGATTCTGTGTCTCCCCCTCTCTCTGAAATAAATAAAACATTAAAAACAATTTAAAAAGAGCATATACTTCAAATTGTAGGCATATCTTAATAATACAGATGATTACTAGATATACAAAAAATACTCTCATCAGAAAATGCAAATTTCAAAATGGAGGTTTTTGTCCCCTTTCAACATGGCAGTTAATAACAATTGTATAGGAGCACCTACATGGCTCAGTCAGTTAAGTGTCCGACTTCGGCTCAGGTCATGATCTCCTGGTTTGTGAGTTTGAACCCCGCGTCAGGCTCTGTGCTGATGGCTCGGAACCTGGAGCCTACTTCAGATAACTGTGTTTCCCCTCTCTCTCTGCCCTTTCCCCACTTATGTTCTGTCTCTCTCTCTCAAAAATAAATAAACATAAAAAACTAAAAAAACAATTGTATATAGTGTTTTAATTTGGGGGAAGTAATTACTCATGCATTTCCAGTGAATATTCTGATGCAATACTTCAGGCAGATGATATTTATCAAGAGGTTTAAAAATACCACGTTGACTTGGTAATTGCATTCCTAGGAATTTGTCCTTAAAGACATATTCAGAAACTGACACTTTACATTGACCCTTTCCTTTATCTGGAAGTTCTTTCTGGAATAACTATGTAGGTAGCTCCCTCACTGCCTTCTCATCCATCTCAAGAGTCAGCTATTAAGTAAGACTTTCCCTAACCAAACTATTTAAATTGCAAATCTCACCTTTCCATCCCAGACTCCCTTATTCTATTCTTTTTCTCTTTATTACGTTGTATATAACATTTCCAACATACCCTATAATTTACATATTTATCATGTGTATTATTCATTGGAAATTCAACAGGACTGACATCTTTGTCATGTCCTGATGTCTTGTACCTCCAATTATCTGCAAGAGTATCTGGCACATAGTAGATATTTAATAAATATTTGTTGAATGAATGAAGGAATGTCAAGGATTTTAGCCTTACGATAGCAAGAGAAAAAAAATGGGAAAAATTCCTGTGTATCTGAGAATGGTTACATAAATCATAATCTGTCGATGTGTGTGTTAGTTCCCTGGAATGGTCCTAACAAATCCCAACAAGTGCCCTCCTTAATGTCCATCACCCATTTAACCCATCTTCCTCCCCTCCTCCCCTCCAGCAAACTTCAGTTTGTTGTCTGTATTTAAGAGTCTCTTGGGAGGAGCGGCCAACATGGCAGAAGAATAGGGGGATCCAAAGTTCCCTCATCTCACAAACAAAGCAGTGTTGAAACTAAAGAGTTTGAATTCTGAGAGTCTGGGAGGAAAAGAGATAGTTGCTTTCAGGGACCCACCAGGACAACCTGATGGGCCATAGGTGAGTGATTGCAAACTGGGAGAGATAAAACGAATGGAGGTGAGGGATCCCCTTCTGTGGAGAGACAAAGGGAAGAGAAGGAGAGGCTGGGGAATCATAGGACTGTTTCTGAACAAGAGAAAAACCTTGAACCAGGATGGAGAAAGAGCCAATCACTAACTGAGGGATTCTCTCCAGACCGAGGTCCCGCTACTAGGATCGCGCACCTGGGGAGAAGGGAAGCCAGCCCTGGGCTCTGTGGCTAGGTCAGAGGTGCAGTCTGCAATAGGAGAAGCCAATCCCCTCCCCAGAGTGCTGTGGGACAGAACAAAGCCGGCCTGCGCCCGCCAATGGCGGACCACATATAGGCAGTAAGGAATGGCATTCCCCCTGTACGGGGCCCACAGAGCAAGAGTTTGAATTCCAGCACCAGTGCATGGGAGTTGGCAGAGCAAGACAAACAGCCTAGTTTGTGCCCGTGGCACAGTGAGGACAGCTTGAACAGAGTGGTTTGGGACACCTGGTCTGTGGAGGAGAAACTGCGGTGTCACCATTTTTCTTCCCATCACCAACAAGGGAGCACTTTGGTTGAAAGGATAGCGGGGCCCACAGTAGAGGTGGGACTGGCCTACAACAAACCATGCCCCTCAGCGCCTGATAACTTCATATCTACAGGAGCGGGATTGAAGCTTATGAATCATATGGCCCCTCCTCCAGACCAGCGCTGTTGCATTGCCTGGTTTAATTCTTGGACAATTCTTATTATATAGATATATTCTTCCTTCCTTTTCTCCTTCGTATCTCTTCTCTCCTCTAGTCTGGTTACTCTGACTGTTGGTTTGTTTAAGAAGACATATTCAATCCATTCTCTTGATACATTTTCCACACCTTCTTTATTCTCCTCTCCCTCTCTCTAGATTAAGCTGTATAGTATTTCTGTCTGGATGACTTTCTTTTCTTTTCTTTTTCCCCACTTCCTTCTTTATTTTCCTTTCTCTCTCTCTCTGGATTGAGCTGTATAGTTTCTCTGGTCAATTTTTATTCTTTTATTCTTTTTTCACCCCCTGCCCCTGTCATTTCTCTCTTTGTATGGGATAAGGCCTCTTCCATCAGCATTGCTTCCACTCTATTGTAGCTGATGTTTCTGGTTTTTTGTTTCAGGGTTTTTGTTTGTGTGTGTGTGTGTGTTTGAGTGTTTTTGTTTTCTGTTTGTTTTGTTTGTTTATTTGTTTTCCATTCCTGGACTACGTCAATTAAAAAAATCAAAGTACACTTAATGGAGGGTTCAAAACATCACTATGAGTAGAGAGAGAAAGTAACAAAACTCACAACAACAGAGAACAAGCAACACTCTCCAAAAAACACCTCCTGAAGGGCCAGACCCTGGACAGTGTATGACCCTCTTTAATATATTAGTGCTTGCAGGTGCAGGGCACATAACAAACTTTTAAAACATATAAGGGACAGAAAACTACCCAAAATGATGAAAGAGAAGAATTCTCTTCAAAAGAAATTCCAGGAAGAAATGATAGTTAAACAATTGCTTAAAACAGATATAAACAATAAAACTGAACAAGAATTTAGAATAATAGTCATAAGATTAATTGTTGGACTTGAAAAAAGCATAGAAGACAGCAGAGAATCTATTGCTGCAGAGATCAAGGAACTAAAAAATAGTCATGATGAATTTAAAAATTCTATAAATGGGTGCAAAATAAACTAGAGGTGGTGACAGCCAGAATTGAAGAAACAGAGAGTAGATATGGGAAATAAAAGATAAAATTATGGAAAAAGATGAAGTTGACAAAAAGGGAGATAAAAAAAAAATTCTGGATCACAAGGGAAGAATTAGAAAACTAAGTAACTCAATGAAACAGAACAATATCCATATCATAAGAGTTCCAGAAGAATAAGAGAGAGAGAAAGGGGCTGAAGGTGTGCTTGAACAAATCATAGCTGAGAATTTCCACAATTGGAGAAGGAAACAGACAATGAAATCCAGAAGGCACAGAAACTCCCTTCAGATGTAACTTGAATCGCTCTTCTGCATGACATATCATACTGAAACTGGCAAAATACAAAGGCAAAGAGAATTCTGAAAGCAGCCAGGGATAAACGAGCCTTAACCTACAAGGGTAGACACATAAGGGTAGTAGCAGACCTATCTACTGAAACTTGGCCAGCCAGAAAGGAGTGACAGAAAATTTTCAGTTTGATTAATAGGAAAATTATGGAGCCAAGAATCATTTATCCAGCAAGCTTATCATTCAGAATAGAAGGAGAGATAAAAGTTTTCCCAAATAAAAAAACCCTGAAGGAATTCATGACCATTAAGCCAGATCTATAAGGAAGCCTAAGGAGGATGCTATGAGTATTGCAAAGACCATGAATGACCAGAGACATCACTACCAGCATGAAATTTACAGAGAACACATGACTCTAAATCCATACCTTTCAATAATAACCCTGAATGTAAATGGACTAAATGCTCCAATCAAAAGACATAGGGTATCGGAATGGATTAAAAAAAAAAAAACAAGATCCATCTATTTGCTGTCTACAAGAGATGCATTTTAGACCTGAGGACACCTTCATAACCATCTCTCATGTTACTGGAAGCCAAAAGAAAGCTGGAGTAGCCAGACTTATATCAGACAAACTAGATTTTAAACTAAAGACTGTAACAAGAGATGAAGAAGGGCATTATATAATAATTATGGGGTTTATCCATCAAGAAGAGCTAAAATTATAAATGTTTATCCACAAAATTCAGAAGCACCTAAATATATGAAACAATTACTCACAAACCTAAGCAATCTTCTTTGTAAGAATGTGGTAAAACTCCACTTACAGCAATAGATGGGTCATCTAGACAGAAAATCAGTGAATAAACAATGGCCCTGAATAATACACTGGACCAGATGGACTTGACATATATATTCAGACCTTTTCATCGAAAAGCAGCAGAATATACATTCTTCTTGAGTGCACATGGAACATTCTCCAAGATGGATCACATACTGGTTCACAAAACAGCCCTCAATAAATACAAAAGAATTGAGATCATACCATGCACACTTTCAATCACAGTGCTGTGAAACTTGAAATCAACCACAGGAAAAAGTTTGGAAAACCTCCAAATGCATGGTGGTTAAAGAAAATCCTACTAAGGAATAAATAAGTCAACCAGGCAGTTAGAGAAGAAATTAAAAAATATATTGAAACAAATGAAAAGGTAAACTCAATCCAAATCCTTTTGGATGCAGCAAAGGCAGTCCTAGAGGAAAATATATTGCAATACAGGCCTATCTCAAGAAACAAAAAAAATCCAAATACAAAATCTAACAACACACCTAAAGGAACTAGAAGCTGAACAGCAAAGAAACCCCAAGCCCAGGAGAAGAAGAGAAATAATAAAGATCAGGGCAGAAATAAACAATATAGAATTTTAAAAAAACCCAGTAGAACAGATCAATGAAACTAAGAGTTGGTTTTTTGAAAAAATAAACAAAATTGATACCCTCTAGCCAGACTTCTCAAAAAGAAAAGAGATAGGACCCAAATAAATAAAATCACAGATGAAAATAGATGTATTAAATAAATCCCTCAGAAATACAAGCAAATATCAGGGAATACTATAAAAAATTATATGTCAACAAACAGGACAACCTGGAAGAAATGGACAAATTCCTAGACACTGGCACACTACCAAAACTCAAACAGGAATAAATAGAAAATTTGAAAATACCTATAACTAGCGAAGAAATTGAATCAGTTATCAAAAATCTCCCAATAAATAAAAGACCTTGACCATATGTCTTCCTTAGGGAATTCTACGAGACAATTAAAGCAGAGTTAATACTTATACTTCTCAAGCAGTTCCAAAAAATAGAAATGGAAGGAAAACTTCCGGACTCATTCTATGAAATTACCAGCATTACCTTAATTTCCCAAACCAGACAGAGACCCCACTAAAAAAGAGAACTACAGGCCAATATCCCTGATGAATATAGATGCAAAAATTCTCAACAAGATACTAGCAAATTGAATTCAACAGCATATAAAAACTTCACCATGATCAAATGGGATTCATTCCTGGGTTGCAAGACTGATTCAATATTTGCAAATCAATCAATGTGATACATCACATTAACAAAAGAAAGGATAAGAACCATATGATCCTGTCAATTGATGCAGAAAAGGCATTTGACAAAATACAGCATCCTTTCTTAATAAAAACCCTCAAACAAAGTCAGGATAGGAGGAACATATTTAAACATCATAAAAGCATATATGAAAATCCCACAGCTAATATCATCCTCAATGGGGAAAAACTGACATCAGGAACATGACAGGATGTCCACTGTCACTACTGTTACTTAACATAGGGTTGGAAGTCCTAGCACCAGCAATCAGACAACAAAATGAAATAAAAAGAATCAGAACTGGCAAAGATAAAGTCACACTTTCACTTTTTGCAGACGATTTGATACTCCACATAAAAATACCTGAACGACTCCACCAAAAAACTCCTAGAACTGATACCTGAATTCAGCAAAGTTGCAGGGTACAAAATCAATGTACACAAATCAGTTGCATTTTTAAAAAATTTTTTTATTTATTTGTGTGTGAGAGAGAGAGAGACAGCGTGAGCAGGGGAGGGTCAGAGAGAGAGGGAGATAACAGAATCTGAAGCAGGCTCCATAGCTCTGAGCTGTCAGCACAGAGCCCAATGCAGGGCTCGAACCCAAGAACCATGAGATCATGACCTGAGCTGAAGTTGGTTGCTTAACTGACTGAGCCACCCAGGCGCCCCAGAAATCAGTTGCATTTTTATACAACAATAATGAAGCCACAGAAAGAGAAATAAAGAAACTGATCCCATTCACCAAGAACCATAAAAAACCTAGCAATAAACCTAACCGAAGACGTAAAAGGCCTGTATTCTGAAAACTATAGAAAGCTTAGGAAGGAAAATGAAGAAGACACAAAGAAATGGAAAAACATTCCATGCTCACAAATTGAAAGAATAAATATTGTTATAATAGCAATACTACCTAAAGCAATCTACATATTCAATGCAATCCCTATAAAAATAACATCAGCATTCTTCATGGAGCTAGAACAAACAATCCTAAAATTTGTATGGAACCAGAAAAGAGCCCAAATAGCCAAAGGAATCTTGAAAAAGAAAACCGAAGCTAGAGGCATTACACTTCCAGACTTTAGACTCTACTACAAAGCTGTAATCATCAAGAGAGTATGGTACTGGCACAAAAACAGACACATAGACCAATGAAATAGAATAGAGAACCCAGATTTGGACCCACAGATGTATGGCCAACTAATCTTTGACAAAGCAGGAAAGAGCATCCAGTGGAAAAAAGAGTCTCTTTAGCAAATGGTGCTGGGATAACTGGAGAGCAACATGCAGAAGAATGAAACTAGACCACCTTCTTACACCATACACAAAAATAAAGTCAAAATGGATGAAAGACTTAAATATGAGACCAGAAACCATCAAAACCCTAGTGGGGAAAGCAGGCAGCAACCTCTTTGACCTCAGCTGCAGCAATTTCTTACTTGACACATCTCCAAAGGCAAGGGAATTAAAAGCAAAAATGAATAATTGGGACCTCATCAAGATAAAATCTCCTGCACTGCAAAGGAAATAATCAACAAAACTAAAAGGCAACTGACAGAATAAGCAAAGATATTTGCAAATGACATATTGGATAAGGGCTAGTATCCAAAATCAATAAAGAACTTAACCAAACTCAACACCCCAAAAACAAATAATCCAGTGAAGAAATGGGCAGAAGACATGAATAGACATTTTTCCATAGAAGACATCCAGATGGCCAACAGACAAATGAAATGATGCTCAACGTCCCTCATCACCAGGGAAATACAAATCAAAGCCACACTGAGATATCACCTCACACCAGTCAGAGTGGCTAAAATGAACAAATTAGGAAACTACAGATGCTGGTGAGGATGTTGAGAAGCGGGCATCCTCTTACACTGTTGGTGAGAATGCAAACTGGTGCAGTCCATCTGGAAAACAGTGTGGACGTTCCTCAAAAATTAAAAATAGAACTACCTAATGACCTGGCAATAGCCCTCTTAGGAATTTGTGCAAGGGATACAGGGGTGCTAATGCATAGGGGCAGGTGTACCCCAATGTTTATAGCAGCACTTTCAACAAGAGCCAAATTATGGAAAGAGCCTAAATGTCCATTAACTGATGAATGGATAAAGAAGATGTAGTTCATGTATTCAATGGAATACTACTTGGCAATGAGAAAGAATGAAATCATGTCATTTGCAGCAATGTCAATGGAACTGGAAGGATTATGCTGAGTGAAATAAGTCACTCAGAGATGGACATATATCATATGTTTTGAGTCATACGTGGATCTTGAGAAACTGAGTAGAAGACCATGGGGGAAAAGAAGGGGGAGAAATAGATACAAACAGAAAGGAAGGGAGGCAAACCACAAGAAACTTTTAAATATAGAGAACAAATTAAGGGTGGATGTGGGGGTGCGGGAGATGGAAAATGGGTGGTGGGCATTGAGGAGGGTACTTGTTGGGATGAGCACTGGGGTGTTATATGTAAGCCAATTTGACAATAAATTATATTAATAAAAAATAATAAACAGAAAAAACTGAATTTCTTATGTTTTGCCTCTCTCTCTCCTTTTATCTTTTCCTTCCCTTCTTCTATATTCATCTGTTACATTTCTCAAATTCTACATGTGAGTGAAATCATATGATATTTGTCTTGCTCTGGCTGACTTATTTCACTTAGCAGAACACCCTCTAGTTCCATCCACATTGTTGCAAATGACAAGTTTCCATTCTTTTTCATCGCCAAGTAGTACTCCATTGTATATGTATATATACAGGGTCTCTTTCTTTCAAAGATCACCAGCAGGGGAGGGGAAGAAAGAAGGGGTGGGGAGAAAGAGAATCTAAGCAGAGTCCACACCATCAGCTTAGAGCCCAACATGGGGCTTGAACTCATGAACCATGAGATCATGACTTGAGTTGAAACCAAAGTCAGACACTCAACTGACTTAGCCACCTAGTCACCCAAATAAATAAACTATTTTTTTAAATAGAAAATGATAACAACTGTGTTTATTTATGTGTGTGTATATATATATATAGATAGATACAAACACACACACACACACACACACAGAATAAATAAACCTAATTTTACTTAAATTTGTGAACTAAAAAAGTCCAGGAAGAAATATATCAAAACATTAAAAAAAGTTAATGCTGGGATGCTGGTTGATAGGAATACAAGTTGTCTTTTTCTATTCAAGATTTCCACAGTTTTCCAAAATTTATACAAAGAAAAGAGATTTTAATTTTTATATTTGCAATTCTTTTATTTTGAGAAAAATAAAAATGAAATAGAAACAGTCTTTGTAAGTAATTTATTGTGAAAGTAAGAAAAATTAAGTTTCAAAATGACATAGAAATTAATCATCTCTTTTATATCTAACACTGTTATGTTTATCCTCATAAAAGTTTTATGTCAACTTGCTCAGGAAGATGTGTAGCCATTTGTCCCAAGATTTTCTAGAAAAGATGAGAGAATGATTTTGCTGGAAAGCTTAGTGGATCTTATGCACTCATAGGCTCCTTTATGGTCTTAAAATTTTGTCAGTTTTAACATTGCATATTATATGACTTATCAAAGGTATATTAAATAGAAAGTTCTCATTTTTCTTGATGCTTTTTGTTTTGCTTACTTTTAAAATTGGACACTATTATGCTCACTTTTTTGGGTTCTGCCACTTACCCTTATCATTAGCTAATTAATTAAATAATTAAACAAGTATTCATTGAGAGCTTCTCATGTCCCAAGCACTGTAATCAGTGAGTTTGAATTTGGGAGAATATCAGTCCTGAGTTTGGGACCAGGTGCTTACACAGCAGTCTGTCTGAGGAACTTACATCCCCTACATTCCAGCGTCAAAGCACATACTTGGCCACTTCCTCTGATCACAATAGGCTCCACAATAGAGTCTGGACTGTGCTAGGATTGGATGGGAGCTTTGGAGGGAAAGGTTGCAAATATGACTGTCACAGAGATTCCTGGGGTCTTGCCTTCATTTACTTGCATGTTGTTGGAGTGGTGTTGGTTCAAAACCTCAAGAATTTCCCTGGTGAAATCTGAGACTGGCCCCCTTACAGGAAGGGCAAGGAGAGACCAAAGAAAGAAGCAGGCAACTTCAGATTGGCAGGTGGCAGTTTTAATAAGCAAGGGAACTTAACATATGAAGCTTGTCTTGGGTGGCCTCAAGATAAGCTGGTTGCTGCACACATCTGCCGGAATCCTAAAAGTTTATATAGAGACCTTAACTGGGTTTAATCATGTCTGGGTGGTCTCAATAACGCACTCCTCTTTCCAGGCTGCATCCTTGAAATGGCACCAGTTATGGGAATGGTTGGGCAGAACACACATTCCAAAAACATAGGAGGAGATGAGGAACAGCTGATTGTCTAGGTCCAGCTTGGAGTCAACCGGTGGTCACATCCTCTAAATGATCTCCTCCAACAAAACTGGACTCCTATGTGCAAAAACCTGTGTAGAAGCATATTCTTCAAGGTAATTGACCATGTCCATTAGAAAATTCGGGGGGGGGGGCCGCCTGGGTGGCTCAGTCGGTTGAGCGTCCGACTTCTGCTCAGCTCATGATCTCATGGTTCGTGGGTTCGAGCCCCGCGTCAGGCTCTGTGCTGACAGCTAGCTCAGAGCCTGGAGCCTGTTTCAGATTCTGTGTCTCCCTCTCTCTCTGACCCTGCCCTGCTCATGCTCTCTCACTCTCTCTCTCTCTGAAATAAATAAAACATTAAAACTTAAAAAAAAAAGAAAATTCTGGGAAGAGAGTAAAGATATGGAATTCAAAAATTAGTGAATGATTCCCTTTGTATTATTCTGATTCTAATGGTTAGATGCTATTTTTTAATGTTTTTATTTTTTTTGAGAGAGAGAGAGCACGTGAGCAGAGGAGGGGCAGAGAGAGAGGGAAACAGAAACTGAAGCAGGCTCCAGGCTCTGAGCTGTCAGCACAGAGCCTGTTGTTGGATTCAAACCCATGAACTGTGAGATCATGACCCAAGCTGAAGTCTGGCACTTAATTGACAGGCACTTAATTGAACCACCCAGGCACCCCAGTTAAATGCTATTTTATGCAATTCGTAATGTTTCATTTAGTGATATATATGTAAGAGATTTCACTGAGGCATAGAGTGCAGTACAATCAAATATACTTAAAATACTTTTATATTTATTAATAAACATGAATTAATTGAAGCAAGGAAGAATTTGATTTGTAAACCTTACCTATATTATTGGAGGCACAAATGAAAACTATTCCCAAATTTCCTAATTGTTGTGTCCTGCTGTGGATACTAGCCTGTAATAGTCCTTTTAGCATCAACATGAACACTTCCATTTTGAATCTCATTTAAAAGATTATCCCTCCAGGTATTTAGCAACCCTTTTTGTCACTTGGACAATTTATCTAGTGTACCTCTCGGGAAATCTACTGGATTGCCTCTCAGTTAGCTTTCTAAGTCCTTTTCTCCAAAAGCCATTTAGCACATCATTGATCTCCAGAAGCTACTTGTATCAATTCACATTTAAATTGGTAAAAAGAGCCACTTCCCTTGTCTTGACGAAATGCTGAGTAGGACTCTGTATATGACCACTGGAGCTGTGGGGAGCCTTCCAGTGGATGGCAGTCATGCATGGGGAAAACAAGGAAGTCCCTGTTAAAGTTCTGTCTTGAGCTCACTCTCTGGTTCTTCCATACACCTGTTATAATGTCTGTAAATTAAAACAGGGAAGGTTAAAGGTTAAGATAGATGACCTAAATTTTTTTTCCTCTTGGCTTCTGGAGGTAGACAACCATTACCAGAAGGAAGAATGACTTTGAGACCAGGCCTCTGACTTATTTCCACACTCCTGTTTTCCAAGGGTTAGATTTTTTTGTAGGTTATTTTTGATGAAGCATGACTGCTTCTACCCAGCAATTAAGAATGGTGAACTATATCCTTGATGAAACACTCTTCAATCAGGGCTATGCTATATTCATTTACATCCATCATGTGCCTGACATGTCAAAGAACTTTAATCAAGTTTTCTCCAAGGCACCTAGGTTCAAGTTCCAGCTATGTCACATTGGCCTGGGCAAACCATTTAAAGTCACTGAAGCTCATTTTTTTCTAATTTGTAAAACAGATTTTAAAAGTTGCTATTCCTCCAGTTTAAGAGAAAAAAAGAAATGAATATTAATAAATGTATTTTGAAGCTATGATTTTGTGTGGAAAAACAGTTACTGCTGTGTGCATATGCTAAAAGTGTTCATAGACCCTGCAATGTTAAGGTTATGAGGTGAAGTTAAGAGGTGGTTGGAATACTCAGTTTGAGTCCTGACAAGTGATGTAGATGTATTACATGTGTCATTTTGACCAGTTTAAATTTTCTTCATAGCCCTTATGTCATGCATATATATTTTTATGGTTTTAGAATATTTTTATAACTAGTTCATAACATTTACTAAAGTTGAGACCTTGCCTATCATGCTCCCAGCTGAATCCCAAGCATTTAAAACAAAGTCTGGCATTCAGGAGACATTCAATTATTTTTAAATAAATCAATACTGCCACATTGCAGAGAACCACTCATCACCAGTTCACTATCTGCTAATGTTTATGGCCAGTTAATATTTTTAAATCTACTTGAGACTAGAGATTGTGAGTGATAAAAAAATCACAATTTTAATATCCTATATAAATAGCAAGAAAAATATTGTAAAATATTGTGTATAGACAGGTATGTTTTGCTGCTGAAAATTAGTGGATTATGCAGGAAGATATAATTATTGAATTACTATCTTATGGTAGGCAGTATGTTTTACCTCAGATCATTAAACTTAACCTTTGTATAATTAATATCATACTCTTAGTTAGGTTACATTTTCTAAGAAACTGATTTCAGTGTTTTTTTCATATTTAGAAGAATTATTGGCTCTCCTACTAAAAGAAAACATTTTTGAATGGAATCTAATAAATATATAAAAACATCTTATCATTAATCAGGATTTCCAAATATTGTTTCATGTGTATTCAAGCATGCACTAAAGTAGTTGGCGTATTTTTGGCAGTTCTGGTCAAATTACTTTGTTTTTTCAGAAATGTTTAAACCAAACTGACAGTTTGGACTATCTGACAGCCTCTAGCCATGATTATCTAATTTTCTCAAAATATGGACCAAATGATATTCTTGGTTATAAAATTAATCAAAAAGCATTATCTCTCAGAATTACTTTCCAAGTGGAGAATATATGGAAACATTAGTTTTACTTAAGAAAATGTAGTGTTGATATGAAATGTTTCTGAATGTTTCGTGTTATGCATCTTAAAAACCTTGTCTCTCCTCTCCTCGTCTCTCCTCTCTCCTCCCCTCTCCCTTCTTCTCCTTTCCTCTCCTCTTTTTAATTTTTTATTTAAACTCCAGTTAACATACAGCATAATAGTTTCAGGCGTATGATATGGTGATGCAACACTTCCATACATCACCCAGTGCTCATCACAAGTGCCCTCCTTAATCAGCATCACCTTTTGAACCCATCCTCCCACCCACCTCCCTCTTGGTAACCATCAATTTATTCTCTATAGTTAAGAGTCTGTTCTTAGATTCTCTCTCTCTCCCTGCCCCTCCCCTACTCTCTCTCTCTTTCTTTTAAAATCAATAAATAAAGTTTTAAAGTGGGGGGGGGGGCGTGCACCTGAGTGGCTGAGTCAGTTGTGTCTGACTTTCAATTTTGGCTCCGGTCATGATCTCATGGTTTGTGGGTGTGAGCCTGCGTGGGTGTCTGCACTGACAGTGTGGAGGCTGCTTGGGATTATCTTTCTTGCTCTCTCTGTCCCTCCCCTGTTTGTGCTCTTCCTCTCTCTCTCTCCCTCAAAATTAATAAAGCTTAAAAAATAAGTCTGTTTCTTGGTTTGCCTCTCTCTTTCCTCTTTAAGTTTTATCTTCTATTTCTCTGTCTCAATATCATTATACATT
Source organism: Hyaena hyaena (assembly GCF_003009895.1). NCBI lineage: Eukaryota > Metazoa > Chordata > Mammalia > Carnivora > Hyaenidae > Hyaena > Hyaena hyaena. The sequence goes on along the minus strand of NW_024082149.1, from coordinate 168,824 downwards.
CTAATAATTTATTCTTGGCTGATATGATTTTTTATTTTAATAATTTAAATTTTAGATGAAAGTTGTTCATTTGGCACTTTCTTAGCTCTTAAAATAAGGATGTTAAGGGCGCCTGGGTGGCTCAGTCAGTTAAATGTCCAACTTCAGGTCAGATCATGATCTCATGGTTCGTGAGTCTGAATCCGTGTCTGGTTCTGTGCTGACAGCTCAGAGCCTAGAGCCTGCTTCAGATTCTGTGTTCCCCCTCTCTTTCTGCCCCTCCTCTGCTCATGCTCTGTCTCTTTCTCTCTCAAAAATAAACATTTAAAAAAAATTTTTTTAATATTGTGTTTTGTTTGTTTCTGTTTTGGCAAAAAAAATTTAAAAACTGACAGTTTATTTTCATTAGTGCCTACTTAGGTGAATGGGAATCAATTTTTTAACTTGAAGAAAAAGATCCAAATTCTCTAATAACATTGTCTTACTTTTTTAAGTATTGTGATAGTAATCCCAAGCCTAAAATAATTTTGTGTCTCCGTATGTTATATGCAGGGGAAGAAAAGGCAAGACCCACTAATATGAGAAACTACTTCTGTATATTGTGTTAGAGTCTATATTATATTTTACTTGATAGAGAAATATTAAGGAATTAATTAGTACTATTGCCTTAATTAAAATCCTGTTGAGGACTGCCTAGGTGGCTTAGTTGGTTAAGTGTCCAACTTCGGCTTAGGTCATGATCTCATGGTTGATGGGTTTGAGCCCCGAGTCCAGCTCTGTGTTGACATTTCAGAGCCTGGAATCTCCCTCAGATACTGTGTCTCCCTCTCTCTGCCCCTCCCCTACCTGTACTCGCTCATGTGCTCTCTGTCTCTCTAAAAAATAAATAAACAATAAAAATAATTTAAAAAGTATTTAAAAATTCTGTTGATAGCAAACAACAGAAATCAACTTGAGCAAATTTAGGAAAAACATGAAATCTGATGATACATATTGATTTATCCAATGGAAAAGGGCATTTAGGGTTCTCAAATGACTAGAGGCAAGAAAGCCAACAGAGTCACTTTTCTCTGGTTTACTGTGAACATCTGCCTTACTTTTTCTTTCTTTGCAGACTGACTTCTACTTCTCCATGAGCAGGTTGGAAAAATAGTTACTCACTGATACTTAGTTTATATCAATATTGTTTCCACTACCTTAATTGTCTGCCTCTGACCTTCAATTCCAAGTTTTTGGTAAAAGCTTTATTTACTTATTTTTTTAAAAACATTTATTTTTTATTTTTGAGACAGGGTGTGTGCACAGCAGAGAGGGAGACAAAGGATCCAAAGAGGAAGAAGGCTCTGCGATGACACCAGCGAGCTTGAAGCAGGGCTCAGACTCATAAACCATGAGATCATGATCGGAACAGAAGTCAGTCACTCAATCAACTGAGCCACCCAGAAAGCTTTATTTATTAATTTGACTTTGACATTGTGGTAATCATTATGTCATTCACCACATATTTCTATCTTTCTACTTTGCAAGCATGAGAGAGGATTGCACCTCCTAGCTCTGTTGTAGTTGGGTGATGCCATGTGATTTATTCTGGTCAATGAGGTGTGAGCAGTAGTGATGTGTGTCCTTTAAATACCAGGGAAAGACTCTCTAGAGTGTGCTTTTCCTCTGCTTTGATGATCAGCAATGTTATAGTTAATGGATACTTCATCAGCTTAAGTTCCTGGAATGAAGATATGTCAGTTAGGGTTCCCATGCGCCCCTCAGTGGAGCAAGAAATAAACATTTATTGTTTTAGGTCACAGAGACTTTGAGTTTCTTTGTTATCTCAGCATAGCCAAGCTTGTCTTGACTAATATGTAAATATACTTGGAATTGCATTAGATTTGCTATATTTTCATTTAGTTCTTTTTCCGTTATTTAAAACCCCTCCGTAGCCCGTGCTTCATTCCTGTTTACTGTAATTCACACTATTTGCCTGCCCTGGCTCAGTACCCATTTTGTTCTGTCATGCTGTGTTGCTATTGTAAGAATTCTCAGAGGACGTATAGACATGGCATTAAAATGTGTTGGAATAAACACTGGCCCAGGAGTTAGGAGATATACATTCTTTTATTTATTATTTAGCTATATGACCATGTGGAATTTTATAATTTTGAGACTGAGTTTCTTCATATGAAAATGAATATATTACACTCTAGCTACCTTAGTTACAGTAAATAAAGAGTAAAGTACTGTATTCTACAAATGTGAGTTATTGCTATGTATCTGTGTATCTATCATCTCTACATAAATTGCTTATGTGTATTTCTGAGGGTATAGCTGTGCATTATTTCACTTGCTCAATTAGCCAATGAATAAACAAGTGTATAAATTCATAAATGAGGAAAATGAAAAGTAACAAATTAGTAGCTATTCCTTTTAAATATCTGAACTGCTTCTGAACATTTATTCCCTAGTATTTCTTAAGTTATGTTTCAATACAGTGATAAAACCAAACATTTACAAGTTACATAATTCTAGTTAAGTACTTTATTTAAAAAATTTTTTTTAAATGTTTTATTTATTTCTGAGGGAGAGAGATAGCGTGAGCAGGGGAGGGTCAGAGAGAGAGGGAGACACCGAATCTGAAACAGGCCCCAGGCTCTGAGCTGGCTGTCAACACAGAGCCCGACGCAGGGCTCGAACCCATGAACTGTGAGATCATGACCTGAACTTAAGTTGGACGCTTAACCGACTGAGCCGCCCAGGTGCCCCTCTCATTATGTACTTTAAAACAGGGTGCATCATGTCCAACCAGTGATTTAACTCTATTGCCTATTTCATGCCAATGGTCGTACTAAACCTATACCCATGCAGCTTTGTTTCTGACTGTGTAATGGGATGTATCGATCATGTGCACTGGTGTAAGATTTGAGAGGCAGAAGCAATCTTTGTGTCCCCCTCTGACTGTTATTCTGTGAGAAACAAATTTATGGAGAGATGAGATCCTTCCAGGGTTGCTTCTCAGACTCCATCCTCCAGCTTATGATATTGAGGCACACATGGGGAGACAGTAATGCTGGTTTCTTAATTTCAGCAGCCTGATGTCCCATGAAGTCACAGTTTATGTTCCGTGTATGTTCTTATGCACTGAAATCAGTAATGGATTCAGAGGGGGTAATTCCCCAGTGGTTCAGTTCTGTCCTGTTTTCTATTTCTGGAGGCCCAGTGCCCAGCTTGCACCTACAGACTTCTTAATGATTCTGTAATTTCCTAACCTGTATTTAATGCACTCTTACATAAGATTTCTAGAGCAATGATTCTCAAACTTCAGTGTCCCTCAGAAGGACATGATGAACTTGTAGAAACACAGGTTGTCTAGCTCCATTCTCGGAATTTCTGATTTATTAGGCGAGGGGGCGAGCACAAGAATATTGATATATAAGAAGTTCTCCGATTGCTGAACAAGAGACTGCACTTTGGGAACTATAGACCTAGAGTACTTTCTGCCTGCTACCCAGAATCTGTAGTAAAATAAGCCTTGTCTCTGAATGTGTCGAATAATCCAGGCTAGTCACAATTGTTTCTCAAAAGTCCAATAACTAGACTAATTAAGTGTTGTGTCCCAGATGAAGAACATTAACTGGATTTGCAAAAGAAGAATATTAAGAGGTGTTAGTACAGATTTAACAATTAGTCAGGTATACTAGGTCAGCTTATGTTATGTTGAGTACATATTTTTATTCCTTGGTATAAAGACTGAGCAATGTCATATACTAACATCATCATACTGTAACATACTTTTTTACCCTTCTGTGTGCATATCAGTTCAGTACAGACACATAATACTTTTGTCACAGTAGAGTTTTTCTACAAATTCAGTTTTGAAAATAGGGCTTAAATAGAACTATAAGATTAATCATCCTTTTATACTGCATATATTAGATAATCTTATTTTTTCTAAGTTTTATTTATTTATTTTGAGAGAGAGAGATGGGGGGTGGGGCAGACAGAGAAGGAGAGAGAATCTCAGGCAGGCCCCGTGCTGTCAGGACAGAGCCCAATGTAGGGCTCGATCCCAAAAACTGTGAAATCATGACCTGAGTCAAAACTAAGAGTCAGACACTTAACAGACTGAGTCTTCCAGTTGCTGATTTTCTTGTTTTTTTTTAAGTTTTATTTATTTATTTTGAGAAAGAGTTAATTTTTTTTGAGAGAATCTTATTTTAAAATTTAGCTTAATCATCAACCATCTACTTAACTTAGTTTAGCCCAATACTTTTTACATAAAAGATTTTGAGGCCCAGGGACACCTGGATAGCTAAGTCAGTTAATTGTCCAGCTCTTGATTTCTGCTCAGGCCATAATCTCAGTTTGTGGGATTGAGCCCTATGTTGGGCTCTGTACTGACAGCATGGAACCTGCTTGGAATTCTCTTTCTCTTTATTTCTGCTCCTCCTCCCTCAAAATAAATAACTTTAAAAAATAAGATTTTGATGCCCAAAGATATATAAGAACTTAGAGAAAGAGTTGAAAGTAGCATCGATATGTTTTCATACCTAGTCCAGTTTTCTTTTCATTACTGCCATCAGTTCTCTCTGGAGTGTGGGCTCCATTTTACCTCTTTGATGTATGCATGTATTCAAATCAACAATGGAAAAGTTTTGCAATATCCCAAACAAAAGTTTAAAAAATACAGTAATATGGGGGCGCCTGGGTGGCTCAGTTGGTTAAGCATCCGACTTTAGCTCAGGTCACGATCTCGCGGTTCCTGGGTTTGACCCCCACTTCTGGCTCTCTGCTGACAGCTCAGAGTCTGGAGTTTGCTTTCAATTCTGTGTATGTCTCTCTCTTTGCCCTCCCCTGCTCACACACACTCTATCTCCCTCAAAATAAATAAACATTTAAAAAAGTTTTTAATTAAAAATACATTAGTAGGAATTACACTGCCAAACCCGTGCTAATATTTAATATTTAGCCAGATATCACAAGTTACTACCAAGTTTTAAGTTGTTATTTTAAAACTATTTAAATATATTATTATGCTATTTTAAGTTGTCCTTTAATTCTCATAAATAAGTAGGTAATATATTTGGATGCCCTCCAGTATCTCCCTCTGAATTAAAACTACCTCACTCTATAATCATGTCATTTAATCAAAAATTTACTTCCTGCCAGAGTGGTTTGTCAAGGATTTGCTAATTCTGACTTTATTCTCTGAAACTTAATTGAGCTCAGCGGTCAATAGCTCCTCTCCCCAGGTCTCAGATAACAAAATGCATTTTGGCCTTTTCTCTTTTTGTTTAGATTTATCATTTTTCAAATTTTTAATTTTTTCTTTAAAAATACATTTTTACAATGGTTGAAGCAAGTGAAAAAGGTAAACAAGTCACCATTAATTGATTATTCTTGAGGTTTTACTATTTTTAAATCAATTTAGGGTGAATTTCAATCTCTTTCAATATGATTTTGCATCTAATTAATATAACACTCTGAAATTTCTAACATAATCTAGATCTTGGTTAACTCAAAGATGTTTGGTTCAGTCTTGTCTCTGTGTCAACTCTGGTCCATGGAAAGTATCCTTACCAGGGTGATGTCAGCTGCCTTATAATGTACCAGAACACTGTGAACATCTCTCGTGGAGTTGAGATTGTAAATTAAGGATCTAATCTCATAAATTAGTGGGGTTTGAAAAGATGAAATGTCTCTGAAAAATAGCTTCTGATTTAGAATTAATACAGTGGTTGATAATTGTCATAGCTGGGTAATGGTACACAGAATTACTCTGCCTGTCTCTCCAAACTTGCATATGATTAGAATTTTCTGAGATAAAAAGCTTTTAAAAACAAAATGTGAGGGATGCCTGGGTGGTTCAGTTGGTTATGCATCTGATTCTTGGTTTCAGCACAGGTTATGATCTCACGGTTTGTGAGTTTTTGCCCTCCGCATCTGGCAAACCTGACTGTTTTTGCCCTGTGCTGACTATGCCAGCCTGCTTGGGATTCTCTCTTTCTCCCTCTCTCTCTGCCCTGCTCCCCAGTGTATGCCCCCCTCTCAAAATAAATGAATAAACTTTTAAAAATGTGAAATGATACTTACAAGAATCAAGAGGTAAGGTGAGGTGCATAGAGCATAGAGAGAAAAAATATTTAGATATCCTTGTTTAGTGAGAAACAAAGCAAATGTATCTTACATAAAAATACAAAATTTTAGTGTACTTAAATGTTTTCTTATGTAAATCTCTTTCATAAAGTTCAAATGAAACAAAATTAAATTCAAGAAATAAAATTTGGTTCTCATTGTCGAACAATAATTAGTGATGGAAATTATATTCTTGCATTTAAAAATGATAATTGAGTTTCATAGGACAAATGAGAGCAAACCCCAAAGTCTGAAAAAATAATGCTTTAATTCATGATGAAGTAGTTTTAACCTTTTTTGGTGAAGATGGTGGACTCCTACCTAGGAAAAATTGGCATATATGTAACTCAAATATTATAATATTCAGCATTCATAGTGTATTCATGGGACTACATGGTTAAGATGGCTTTTTAAAAAATGTTTATTTTTGAGAGAGAGAGAGAGCACGCGCGGGAGTAGGCAAGGGGCAGAAGGAGACATAGAATCTGAAGCAGGATCCAGGCTCTGAGTTGTCAGCACAGAACCCAACACCAGGATTGAACCCCCTGGTGAACCATGAGATCATGACCTGAGCTGAAGTCAGGGGCTTAACCAACTAAGTCACGAAGGCGCCCCAGATTAAGATCTCTTTCAAAAAAGCATTTCCGAGACACATGGGTGGCTCACCTGGTTTGGAGCAGAGAGACACACACACACAGAAACGGGACATTGAGGGCTTTTCTTTCCAAGTAGCAGCTTTATTTGTGCCAGCACGGGCTTAGTGGGCTAAGACCCAAAAGACTAAGCCCTGAGCACAGCAGGGGGGTGCCTTTTGTACAATTTTTGTTCCTTTGTTTTCCATATATGGTAACATACAGTCTGAACGAATGGTCTGTCTTACAGAGTTGTGAGGAAGGTTGCTTACATGCACATAGACAAGTTGCCTTCCCTTGTCCTGAGGTTTTCACCACATTCCTTAGGGAGGGGATCTACCCATCAGGTTAAAGGCCGATTCTTGGTTTCTGCTCAGGGCATGATCTCATGGTTTGTGGGTTCAAGCCCCGTGTCAGTCTCTGTGATCATGGTGTGGAGCCTGCTTGGAATTCTCTCTCTCTCCCTTTTTCTCTGCCCCTTTCCTGCTCACTCTCTCTCTCTCAAATTAAATAAATAAATATATTTTTTTAAAAAAGCGTTTCCATTCTAGTCTTCTAAGACAAGTTAAAGAACTATGAATATTAGAATTCCTTGTGTTAGAGGCAAAAAGCGGCACTAAAATATTATGACAAGAATGTGGGCTTAATATCTTTAAAATTTAAAGACATGAGAAATTATAAGATAAACACTCCACTAGATAAAAGAGTGATGACTTTGATCTTGTAATTGGAGGAGGTCATCCAAAGGACAAGACCCCCAATTGACCTGCTGGAGCTAGGCACCTGGAGGCTCCTCTCGCTCTCCACTTTCCTTGGAAAGTTCACTCCACCCACATTTCCCATAGCCACAGCCATGTTCAAGGACACTGCCCGGGGAGAGCAATGTGTTGTTGAGACTATCTGGACCATATATGTTACTGCACCCTGTTAGCCCCTTTATAGAAACATTTACGATTCTGGTCGTGGGATGTGGAAATCTACTCATCCTGCTGCTGACAGAGGCAAGCCGTGCATGTAGGTTGCCTTGCTTATTAAAACTGCCACCTACCAACCCAAGTGATCTGCCTCTTTGTTTAATCTCTCCCTGCCTTCCGAGTTTGAGCACTAGTTTCCATTTCCTCTGGGAAGCCTTCCCGAGGGTGGGAACCAACGGTAATAAATGATAGGAAAAAGAGTAAATTCAAATTCAGAAAAGTGTTTATCCTTTGTTCCAAGGCTGATAGTAGGGTGAAGCAAGGAAAATGCCTAAGGAGCAAAATACAAAGAAGTATTCACTTTCTGCATCTGAGAATGAGTGCCTCCTTAAATTTTGACCTGAGACGCTTCCCTTTCTTGCCTTGGTCCAAGCCCTGCTTTGCATTAATTAAAAAAATTCAAATTACAGCTATGGTCAGCAGTATTCCAGGTGGTTCTCTATGATCCCTTGCTCATATTTATGGGATTCATAAATATATGAGAATCTGTATGGCCAGTAGAATATGTCTGAAGTGATAGTATGTGACATTCTGGCTACTGCTTTGCTCTCTCTTCTGGGAGAAGCTCTCAGAAGCCAGCTGCCATTTTGTTAGGCTAAACAAACTGCTGGATGCAGAAGTCCAAGTGTTAAGGAACTGAGGGTTCCTGCCAACAGCTGGGAGAATGAGCCATTTTGGAAGCAGATTTTTTTAGCCCCAGTTAAGCTTTTCTGTGACCATAGCCTCGCCAACATTTTAATTGCAACCTCGTAAGAAACCCTGAGCCAGAGTCATTCAGCCCAGCTACTCCTGAATTCCTGACTCACAGAAACTTTGAGATAATAAATGTTTATTATTTTCAGCCATTTTTTATGCAGCAGTAGATAACTAACAAAAGTAGACTTGGGGCATTTTATCATTTGTACCTAAACAAAAAGGAATACTGTGTTGGTAATATAGTCTTATCACAGTTGTTAAGAACATGGACTCTGGAGCCCCTGTCTTAGTTTGAATTCTCGATCAGTCATTTATTAGGTGTGTGGCCTTGGAAAAATTATTTATCTGTGTTTTAGCTCTTCAACTATAAAAGAAAGAAAACAATAGCACCTATAGTACAAGATTGATGAAAGAATTACAAAAGTGAATATATTCAAAGTAGCTATTAAACAATAAGCATTATGAAAGCATTTGCTATGATTATTATTTCTAACTATTTTTGTGCAAATTTCTCATACAGATACATGCATTATTGTTAATGAGTGAAGTACAGCTTTCCTTATATGCAAATGTGTTTCACTAATGCCTTACATAATCCCTGAGTGTAGATATGTATGGCTTCTAAAAAAGGGTATTTTGGGGGTGCTTAGGTGGCTCAGTCGGTTAAACGACCAACTTTTGCTCAGGTCATGATCTCACGGTTCGTGGGTTCGAGCCCTACATGGGGCTCTGTGATGACAGCTAGCTCAGAGCCTGGAGCCTGCTTCAGATTCTGTGTCTCCCTCTTTTTCTGACCCTCCCCTGCTCTCTCTCTCTCAGAAGTAAATAAAACATTTAAAAAATAAAATAAAAAGGTTATTTTGTACCTCCAGAGAAGGAGAAATGAAGTTTTCCCTACTTGGTTGTAGGTGGGGAAAATACTTTTCTGGATTATGTAGCCAGGAGAAGTTTTCACCCTGATGTTCACCTTTTATTTTATGGTTATTTTCCTCTTGCCATTTCAGAGATGCTCCCAGTTGCAGTAGCTGGGGTTAAATGTTTGCATGTTTCCTATAATAAAAGACTCAAAAAGGTTTTGTTGTCCTTATATTGCATGCCTACAGCATGCAGCTTGCACTTCCCCATAAATGAATCTCTTCTTCTCTTGCATTGTCGTGTGTGTGTGTGTGTGTGTGTGTGTGTGTGTGTGTGTGACCTACATGCTTTCTTCTCTTTAAAGGAATGTTCTTACTGCTCTGCAGATATCATCCAGCCTGAGCTGGAGGTTACCATGGTGATATGGCCATACAGGATGACTTCAAGACTACATCATGCTGAGTTGTTTTCAGGGAGAATTGAGGACTCTTGTCTTCTGCAGATAGGCTCTACTTAACTTGACCCTCCCTGCCTTCTTCTAAGAATAATTAAGGAACTTTGCTGTTGGTGGATATCCAGGCTGGCTATTTGCAAAAAAATAAAGTAGGTAACATTTATCTTTACACTTTCATTTTCTGTGACCCTTTCCCCAGTAATGGCATCCTTTTACCAGGTATTTGATGACCCTATTTTGTCTCAGACCTTCCTAACAAGGAACAAATTAGTCTGGCCAACTTACCTACACAATGATTTAAAAAAATCACTATGTTTGAGTTGCATTATTTAGATTCAACAAAAGTCATGAATGTAGAGAGAGCTATTCTAGAAGACAGAATTTAATTTTCTTGGAAACACACATGTGGCAGAAATCTCTACAGTTAGAAATATGGAATGAAGTTTTATTTTAAAATTATAACTATAAAACATACACTTAGCTTTCAAATAATTCCCAAAATATATATGCTTGGCAGAACAATAAAATGTGCCAATTTCTGTCCAAAACTGCACAGGCTTCTTTCTTTCTGCCCTAAACACTAGTCCTTCAGAAAATGACTTCAGCTTAGTTATTTTTTCTTAGTGAGCAACATTTACATTTCTTGTTTTATTTTTCTTGAATTATCTGAAAGAATTCTTTAGTTTCTCAAAACTTTGTTACCAGATTATATATTCAGTTGGGCATCAAAATCTTCAAAAAAATCTTCACTGGATGTACTTCAATGGTGAAGAAAACAAAAATCACTGTTCTGGGTAATTATCCTGTGAAGTAAATGCATTTGAATCTTACGCTATTTCTCTTTATTCATATTTGTATCATCTAGCATTCAATATTTGCTGTCTGACATGTAACTTTTCATGTGTTCAGTTGTCTCTTCACTTAATTGAAAACTGCTTGATGTTACATACAGATCACGCCTAATGTTTTGTTGGTTTCTAGGCAGTATTTAATTAGCAATGTAATAAACATTAATTAATTGAAACTTTATTTTGAAAGGTATGCAAAGTTCCAAGTAAAGTGATTACACATCTTCCCCCCACCCCATGAAATATTTTGCACTAGCTCTTCAAGTTTTATTTTTCTGCTGTAGAGAGGGGTAATATGTTTGTTTATGCATTTAGCATATTCTTTTAAATACTAGGCTCTATTCTTTGAGATGTGAACCAAAGTTTGAAAATCCCTACTTTGATGGAGCTGACATTTGTAGGAGGATATACACAAACAAGTAGTTAAGCAAACAATTTATAATTCCAATGAATATAAAGAGACTTACGATAAAGAGACCGTGTGGCTACTGTATCAGTCTGTCTATGTAGGTGACAATCTGGGAAAGTTTCGGACTATGTTGAATTTGAACATACAAAGAAGGCGAATGTTGCTGCATTGTAGAGAACCAGAGGTGGGGATTATCAAATACAGTATGTCCCCTTATTCACTGTTTCACTTTCTGTGATTTCAGTCACCCAAGGTCAGCCGCAGTCCGGAAGCAGATGATCCTCTTTTTGACATTATCACCAGAAAACAAAACTAGCATAACATTATATCACAATGCCTATGTCATTGATCTCATTTCATCTCATTACATAGACAGTTCGTCATCTCACATCATCACAAGAAGGGTGAGTATGGTACAGTAAGATATGTTGAGAGAGACCACATTCACATAGCTTTTATTATAGCATATTGTTATAATTGCCTTATTTTATTATTATTAGTTATTGTTGCTAATCTCTTACTGTGCCTAATTTATAAATTAAACTTTATCATGGTATGTATATAAAGGAGAAAACAGTATATATAGAGTTTGGGACTATCTGTAGTTTCAGGAATCCTTTACATATATATAGGGGTCTTGGAATCTATTCCCCATGGATAAGGAGGGACTACTGTAATGCCAAAGAGAGAGGAAAAGGCCATGAAGTGTCCACTGTAAACAGGGAAATGGATCTGGATTATAAAAAAAAAGTATAATGCGTATCCTTTGGAAGATATTAAGGAAAGATGAAACAAGATCCAATATATATTTATATTTTAAAAAGTTGTAGTTCTAGGATATGAAACAGAGAAGATTTGGACAGGATATAGTTGTGGTAGGATTAGGAAGCTAGGCCATGGGTTCTGATTTTTCCTTGTTAAGTCTGACATATTTGACATGCGTGCAGACACATGAGGTGGAAAAAAGTTGATGTGTAGTGATGAAAATGAAGATTTTGGACCCTTCGCTATTTAGTTGGTATTTAAAGTCAGGAATTGCATGAAATTAGCTAGAAATGTTACTTTGTGGGAATATTGACAAAATGATTTGAAGCTAAGCTTTGAAGCACCTCTACGCATAGAGGTTCAACAGAAGAGAAAGGATCATAGAAGATATAGTGCTTTACATATGGAGAGAGGAAGAAGCACAGCGAATACAAGATCAGAAATATGTGCATGGAATTTGGTTTCATGGAAGTCATTTGAGACTTTGACATAAACAATAGCAATGAAGTGGTGGGGACAAAACCTGGCTAGGGTGAGTTTACCTATGAAAACAATGCAAAGAACAGTCAAAAGATAACATGTGTCTCATAATATATATAGGTGATGATAACAACAGTAATGAAATGGAAACACTATTATTTAATGGATGCTGGCTTTATGTACAACATTTTGCTGAGCACTTTTCAGGCATTATTTTACTACATGCTTGTAACAGCACTTTGGAATCTGTATTATTATCTTTATTTTAAAAATAAGGAAACTGCAACCTAGAAAATTTATGTGACTTGCTAAGGTCATGTTGCTTTATCACAAGCAGATTTTCAACAACAATCTTCACCTAAAGAAATAAGGGAGTGAAATAATTATTGTATGTATTTATTTTCTGCAAATTTTTGCTCTTTAATTAACAGTTCATATATGTTAAATTCTGTTTTTCGAGTTTATTAGCATAATTGGATCACAAGAAAGTGATAATCACATCAGCACTATAAAGAAGTGATGGCTGCAGAATGTGATGTTTCTGATTTTTCAATTCTAAAATCCAAACTTGAAGGACTTACCATACCTCCAAGATGTATTTGTGTCAAAAGTTCCAGATATAATGAATGCATTTCAGACTGATGGAAAAACTTTTAATTCATTTATTTTTTCCTCAGTGTCACTTTTAAAAAGCTAGAATAATCTATATTTAACGAGTTGAGATCCTTAAAATCAACATGCATAATTTTAGATGATCAGACTACAAATATGAAAATGTGTTGTGATAATTAAATAATTTCTGTTGTGCAAATTATGGTAAATAATTAGCTACCTTCTCTCATTATACTACATTAATTTCAGGAAGATTGGAGATTTATATATGAAAACGTAAACACATTAAAAAATATAGAGTCTTTAAAAAGTAATATTGGATTAGGAGTGGCCATTCTAGCAGGGACAGGAAATAAGAAAAGGAAGCACTGACAGGTTTGGCTACTCAAAAAAAGGGAATAAGACTATGCAAAAGTTTAAAGAGAAGTAAAATACTGTAGAAAATATAGAGAGAGTATACAAAAGAAAAATGGATAATATCCATATACAGTTTCTATAAATAAGTAAAAGATGATCAGCTTAATAAAAAAGAGGGCAAAAAATATGAAAAGGCAATTAATTCACAGAAGACACAATGCCCAATGAACAAATAAAAAAATGTTTAGTCACAGCAGTGATTTAAAAGATACAGACTGAAATAATGTTGAAGTGGTTGTCTTCACTTTAACAAAAAAAGCAAAAGAAAATTACTAATAATACCTATGGGTATAGGGGAATAGACACTCAGATACTGTGGGTGTATCTGATAAACATTTATTATGGAAGAATTTTCAGGAAAATCCCCAATTAATGCCAGTTGTGTAATTTTTTTTTCTTATAATGGGATGGAGAAAACATATGGATACCAGTTCTAAGTGAAGATTTCTAACTGTCACCAAAACTTTTCTCTAAGGTAGAGATTCTCCCTCAGGCTGCACAAGGGAAACATCTGTACAACTTGAAGAAAAAATTGGCCCAACTAATCAGGTGAAAATCTCTGGGAGTTGGCATAAGGCATTGCTGATTTTTAGAATCTTCCCAGTAGAACTCAATATGCACTAGGTTGAGATCTCTAAGTATGTTCATCTTCCCTGCTAGGGAGAGTAAATAACAAACTTAAACCTAATTCTTTTTTTTTTTCAGTGTTTATTTATTCATTTTCAGAGAAAGAGAGAGAGAGAGAACTTGTGACCAAGGGGAGAGGCAGAGAGAGGGAAGGAGAAAATCCCAAGCAGACTCTGTGCTATCAGTAACAAGCTTTTTTCAACAGTTATCTCTGAAGACTGGTCTTAAGGGGAATTTTTACTTTTTAAAGTGTATTTTATAATTTGTTTTTAAATTTATTGTTTAATTTACATCCAAGTTATTGAGCATATCGTACAACAGTGATTTCAGGAGTAGATTCCTTAATGCCCCTTACCCATTTAGACCATCTTCCCTCCCACAACTCCTCCAAAAACCCTCTGTTTGTTCTCTGTTTTTAAGAGTCTTTTATGTTTTGTCCCCCTCCCTGTTTTTATATTATTTTTGCTTCCCTTCCCTTATGTTCATTTGTTCTGTGTCTTAAAGTATTCATATGAGTGAAGTAATATGATATTTGTCTTTCTCTGACTGACTAATTTTGCTTAGCATAATACCTTCTAGTTCCATCCACATAGTTGCAAATGGCCAGATTTAATTCTTTTTGATTGCCGAGTAGTACTCCATTGTGTATATATATATGTGCATATATGCATATACATATATATATATGCACATATATATATGTATACATACATCTTCTTTATCCATTAATCCATCGATGGACATTTGGGCTCTTTCTATACTTTGGCTATTGTTGATAATGATGCTATAAACATTGAGGTACATGTGCTCCTTCAAAACAGCATACCTGTTGCCCTTGGATAAATACCTAGTAATGCAATTGCAGAGTCATAGTGTAGTTCTATTTTTAATTTTTTTTGAAGAACCTCCATATTGTTTTCCAGTGTGGCTGCACCAGTTTGCATTTCCACCAGCAGTACAAAAGAGATCCTCTTGCTCTGCATTCTCGACAACATCTGTTTTTGCCTGAGTTGTTAATGTTAGCCCTTCTGACAGGTGTGAGGTGGTATCTCATTGTGGCTTTGATTTGTATTTCCCTGATGATGAGTGATGTTGAGGATTTTTCATGTGTCTGTTGGCCATCTGGATGTCTTCTTTGAGGAAATGTCTATTCATGTCTTTTGTGCATTTCTTTACTGGATGTTGAGTGTTGGGTGTTGAGTTTAAGTTCTTTATAGATTTTGGATACTAACCCTTTACCTGATATGTCATTTGCAAATATCTTCTCCCATCCATCTGTTGCCTTTCAGTTTTGCTGATTGCTTCCTTACTGTGCAGAAGCTTTTTATTTTGATGAGGTCCCGATTATTCATTTTTGCCTTTGTTTCCCTTGCCTCCAGATATGTGTTGAGTAATAAGTTACTGTGGCTGAGGCCAAAGAGATTTTTGCCTGCTTTCTTTTCGATGATTTTGATGGCTTCCTGTCATACATTTAGGTCTTTTCATACATTTTAAGTTTACTTTTGTGGATGGTGTAAAAGTATGGTCCAGGTTCATTTTTCTGGATGTTGCTGTCCAGTTTTCCCAGCACCATTTGCTGTCTTTATTCCATTGGATATCTTTCCTGCTTTGTCAAATGTTAGTTGGCCATACACTTATTAGTCCATTTTTGGGAGTTCTTTATTCTGATCCATTGATCTCAGTGTCTGTTTTTGGGCTAGTACCATATTGTCTTGCTGATTACAGCTTTGTAATACGTCTTGAAGTCCAGGAGTGTGATGCTTCTAGCTTTGGTTTTCTTTTTCAGGATTATTTTGGCTATTCGGGGTCTTTTCTGGTTCCATATAAATTTTAAGATTGTTTGTTCTAGCTCTGTGAAGAATGCTGAAGTTATTTTGATAAGGATTGCATTGAATATGTAGATTGCTTTAGGTAGCTTTGACATTTTAACAATGTTTGCTCTTCCAATCCAGGAGCATGGAATATTTTTACTTTGTGTGTGTCACTGTGTGTGTGTGTGTGTCTGTGTGTGTGTGTGTGTGCGTGCGTGTGTGCCTTCTCCAATTTCTTTCATAAACTATCTATAGTTTTCAGTGTATAGATTTTTCACTTCTTTGGTTATGTTTATTCTTAGGTATTTTATGGGTTTTGGTGCAAGTGTAAATGGAATTGATTCCTTGATTTCTCTTTCTGTTGCTTCATTGTTGGTGTATACATATGCAACCGATTTCTGTGCATTGATTTTATATCCTGCGACTTTGCAGAATTCATGGATCAGTTCTAGCAGTTTTTTGGTGGAATCTTTTGGATTTTCCATATAGAGTATCATGTCATCTGTAAAGAGTGAACATTTCACTTCCTTCTGACTGCTTGGGTTGCCTTTTTTTCTGTGTGTTGTCTGATTGCTGAGGCTAAGACTTCCAATACTACGTTGAATAACAGTGGCGAGAGTGGACATCCCTTTCGTGTTCCTGATCTTAGGGGGAAAGCTCTTAGTTTTTCCCCATTGAAGATGATATTAGCAGTGGGTCTTTCATAGATGGCTTTTATAATCTTGAGGTATGATCCTTCTATCCCTACTTTCTTGAGAGTTTTTATTAAGAAAGGATGCTTTATTTTGTCAAATACTTTCTCTGTGTCTATTGAGAAAATCATGTGGTTCTTGTCCTTTCTTTTATTGATGTGATGTATCACATTGATTGTTTTGCAGATATTGAACCAGCCTGCATCCCAGGTATAAATCCCAACTGGTCATGGTGAATAATTGTTTTAATCTATTGTTGGATCCAGTTGGCTAATATCTTGTTGAGGGTTTTTGCATCCATGTTCATCAGGAAAATTTGTTTATAGCTCTCCTTTTTAGTGGGGTCTTGGTCTGGTTTTGGAATCAAGGTAATACTGACTTCTTAGAAATAACTTGGAAGTTTTCCTTCCATATTTATTTTTTGGAAAAGCTTCAATAAAATGGGTGTTAACTCTTCTCTATATGTTTGGTACAATTCCCTTGGAAAGCCATTCAGCCTTGTACTCTTGTTTTTTGGGGGAGATTTTTTTATTACTAATTTGATTTCTTTACTGGTTATGGGTCTGTTCAAATTTTCTATTCCTTTCTGTTTCAGTTTTGGTAGTTTATATACTTCTAGGAATTTGTCCATTTCTTCCAGATTGCCCATTTTATTGGCATTTAATTGATCATAATATTCTCTTTTTATGGTTTGTATTTCTGCAGTGTTGGTTGTGATCTCTCCTCTTTCGTTCTTGATTTTATTTATTTTGATCCTTTCCTTTTTCTTCTTGATCAAACTGGCTAGGGGGTTATCAATTTTGTTAATTTTTTCAAATAACCAACTCCTGGTTTCATTAATCTGTTCTACTGGGGTTTTTTTTTGTTTTTTTTGTTTGTTTGTTTGTTTGTTTTTGGTTTCAATAGCATTGAATTCTGCTCTAATCTTCATTATTTTCTGTCCTGTGCTGGCTTTGGGTTTTATTTGCTGTTCTTTCTCCAGCTTTTTGAGGTGTAAGGTTAGGTTGTGTATCTGAGACGTTTCTTCCTTCTTTAGGAAGGCCTGGATGGCTATATACTTCTGTCTTATGATTGCTTTTGCTGAGTCCCAGAGGCTATGGGCTGTGGTATTATCATTTTCATTGGATTCCATGTACTTTTTAATTTCCTCTTTAACTTCTTGGTTAGCCCATTCATTCTTTAGTAAAATGGTTTTTGGCCTCCAAGTATTTGTTACCTTTCCAAATTTTTTCTTATGGTTGATTTCAAGTTTCATAGCATTGTGGTCTGAAAATATGCACAGTATCATCTTGATCTCTTGTACTTGTAGAGGGCTGATTTGTGTTCCAGTATGTGATCTATTCTGGAGAATGTTCCATGTGCACTGGAGTAGAATGTATATTCTTCTGCTTTAGGATGAAATGTTCTGAATATATCTGTTAAGTCCATCTGATCCAGTGTGTCATTCAAAGCCATTGTTACCTTGTTGATTTTCTGTTTAGATTATCTGTCCATTGCTGTAAGTGGAGTGTTGAAGTTCCCTACTGTTATCTTTTTGTTTGTGATTAATGGATTTATATATTTGGGTGCTCTCACGTTTGGAACTGTTGACAATTATTATGTCTTCTTGGTGGATAGATTCCTTAATTATGATACAATGTTCTTCTTCATCTTTTGTTACAGTCTTTATTTTAAAATCTAGATAGTCTGATATAAGTATGGCTACTCAAGCTTTCTTTTGGCGATCATTAGCATGACAGATGGTTCTTCATACTCTTATTTTCAATCTGAAGGTGACTTTAAGCCTAAAATGGGTCTCTTGTAAACAGCATATAGATGGATCATGTTTTCTTATGCATTCTGTTACCCTATTTCTTTTGATTGGAGCATTTAGACAATTGACATTTAGGGAGAATACTGAAAGATATGAATTTATTGCCATTATGTCACCTGTAGAGTTGGAGTTCATGGTAGTATTCTCTGGTCCTCTCTAATCTTTGTTGCTTTTGGTCTTAAAAAAAATTTTTTTTTTGTCTTTTCTCCTCTCAGAGAATCCCCCTTAAAATTTCTTGCAGGGCTGGTTTAGTGGTCACAAACTGTCTTTAATTTTTTTTTTTTTTTTTTTTTTTTGGTCCAGGAAATTTTTTATCTCTCCTCTATTTTGAATGGCACCTTGCTGGATAAAGAATTCTTGTCTGCATATTTTTCCAAGTCAGTACATTGAATACATCCTGCCACTCCTTTCTGGCCTGCCAAGTTTCTGTGGATACATCTGCTGCAAACCTGATCTGTCTTCCCTTGTAGGTTAAGGACTTTTCCCCCTTGCTGTTTTCATGATTCTTTCCTTGCCTGAGTGTTTTGTGGATTTGACTATGATATGCCTTGTTGATGGTCAGTTTTTGTTGAATCTAATGGGAGTCCTCTGTGCTGCCCAGATTTTGATGTCTGATTATTTTCCCAGGTTGGGAAAGTTTTATGCTATGATATGCTCACATAAATTTTCTACCTCATTTTCTCTCTTTGTCTTCTGGGACCACTATGATTCTGATGTTATTCTTTTTTAATGAGTCGCTGAGTTCTCTAACTTTTATTTTGTGCTCTTTTGCCTTAGTCTCCCTCTTTTTTTCTGCTTCATTATTCTCCATAAGTTTGTCCTTTATATTGCTGATTCACTGCTCTGCCTCATCCATCCTTGCCTCCGTGGCATCCATTGTAGCTCAGTTATAGCATTTTTTATTTCATCCTGACTAGCTTTTACTTCATTTATCTCTGCAGAAAGGGATTCTAGTCTATTTTCAGCTCCAGCTAGTATTCTTATTATCATGATTCTAAATTCTGATTCAGACATCTTGCTTATATCTGTGTTGATTAAATCCCTGCCTATCATTTCTTCCTGTTCTTTCTTTTGGGGTGAATTCCTTTGTTTCATAATTTTGGAGGAAGGAAAGAAATTAATAAAGTAAAAAAATTTAAAATTAAAAAATTAAAAACAACACAAATAAACCAAATAAAGGATGCTAGATCCTAGGTGGGTTTTGGTCCTGTTGTTGAAATAAGGAAGCTTGATTGATTATAGAAAAAAGGGAAAGATAAGAAAAAGAAAAAAAAAGAAAAAAAGGAAAACCTTTGAAAATTTGAAAAAATACAAGAATATAGAGTAAAATTAAATGATGAGAGTACAATCGAATTTTTAAAATTTACAAAAAAGTAAAAAAATAGAAAAAATTTAAAAAGGTCTTTTTAATAAAAATGGAAAATAAAAATAGTGTTTCTCTTTCTGTATTTAAGAATAAGAAAAAAAAAGAAAAAAATTGAATAAAAGGACCAGTGAACAGAATGAATTGTATGATTGAAATTACATCCGGTTTCCCTTAGAAGTCAAGCTATGAAGTACTTTATAGTCTGTAAACTAATCAGGTGGAGAGACTTGTATTTGCAGGTGCGCTTTCAGCCCAGTCAGGGTTCAGTGTAACGGCTCCGCTCTCCACTAGATGACGCTGCTTAGCTTACTGGGGTGGATTGCCGTGGCGCGTGTTGGTGTGTATGCGCATGCGCGGGAGGGGGGGGGGGGGGGGGGAACCCGGCATCCCGCAGCTACCGGGCCTAGTATCAAAACTCTGTGCTCTGCAATCGTGCACCTTTCCCTTGTTTCCAGCTTCCGTCCACTCCCAGCTTCTACACTGTCTGTGACCAAGCTGTCAGATTGCCAGGCGTTACCGTCCTGAGTTTTATCTCAGATGCGGCTGCATTTCCCGGCGCCTCACTTCTGAGGAACTGCGGTTTTGACTGGTTCTGACCTCTGTGCGAGGGTCTCGCTGAGCAATGGCCAGTTGCCGCCCTGCCCCCAGGAAAGTTCAGGAGATAGCGTTGCTGCCGATGCCCAGAGACTGCTGTTGGGTGCCAGCCCGCCCCAGAAAAAGATCATGCCATCGTGTAGCAGCAGCATTTCAGGATTTATGGAAAATCTCAACACACATCTGGTCCAGGCTTCACCCTTAACGTCCTTGTTCCAGCACCAGCGAATGTGTTTGTTCTCCGGGGTCCACTAGGGCCTCTGCCTGTGGGGAGGATTCACAGCCTCCATTAAATGAACTCCCAGCAGGGGAGCCACCACTCCTCGTGTGGCCTGAAGATCCCCTGGACCTCGCTCTCCGCTCCTGGGGATTCGCCCTTCCCACCAGAGCTCTGGCAGGTATGGAGCTGTGGAGTTTCAGTCTCTGTGCTCCCCCTGTTTATAGAGTCTTAATGGAATTTAAACCCCCTTTTCTCCTTTCTCCCTTTTTTGTGCAGTCCCTGCAGCTGTTTCCCTTTTCCTTTTTCTCTGCAGCTGCTTTGGAGGAGGGGCTGCTTTTCCCATACTCTCTCCTTGCCTCTGTCTTCTTTCTGCAAAAACAGCTCCCTGCCCTCTGTGGCTTGTCTCTCCCCCAGTACACCTCTCTGTGCTGCATACCTGCTGAGTTCTGTCCTTCAGGTTGTGCATATTACTGTGTTAATCCTCAAATAGGCTTTCTAGGTGTGCAAGATGGTTTAGTGTTGATCTGGCTGCATTTCAGGGATGAGAGATGCAAAAAGAAACTTCCATGTTGTTCTGCCATCTTGGCCCCCTAATGTTTTAATTTTATGTAAATATTTAACAAATCGAACTTTCTTCCAAAATTTCTTTCATTCTCTCTTTCTATGTTAATAAGATTGTGGTCATGAACATGTTTAGACTATATATCTCTGGCTTCTTTGTGGTTAAGAAGAATGGAAATAATATGTAGCATTCTTATCTGAGGCTTTCACAATAATGCACTGTCCTCTTTCATGATTTCTTTTTTCTTGTTTTACTTATTTTTATTTATTTTTAAATGTTTATTTATTTATGGAGAGACAGAGTGTGAGCAGGGGACGGTCAGAGAGAGAGGGAGACACCGAATTTAAAGCAGGTTCCAGGCTCTGAGCTGTCAGCACAGAGCCCAATGTGGGGCTCAAACTCATAAGCTATGAGATCATGACCTGAGCCAAAGTTGGACACTTAACTGACTGAGCCATGCAGGCACCCCTTTCCTCTTGTTTTAGCTGCTTGCAGAGACTGATGAGAACAATAAAGCCATAATATGGAATAGCACTTAGTCCTTAGTCCTAAATAAATTTTATGGGAGAGAACCACATTAATATCTGAGCAAGAAAAACTCTAGTGTGTTAAACCCCCAAATTTTGAATTTGTCACCACAGCATAGTCTAACCTAACCGAATACAATGGACTACATGCGTTTCTCTCATAATAGGATTATATTTAATGTAATAATTTTAATTATACTTCAGGTTAAGCCTAAAGTCCTTATTAAGCTTTGTTACAAATAGGTCAATGAATTAACTGGAGCACTAGACCAAATGAGTATTTAACGGATTTTGTGAAACAATATTTAATTCCTGTGACTGATCTGATCTTAGTTTATAACAGATACTCAAAAATCCTCAGTGTTCTCACTCTATCGCCTTATATGTAAAGAAACTTCTACTTGTATGTATCATGGATTTGGAAATATCATTAAATTACATCTTTTGAAATCATATTTCATTTAGTGTATTATGAAAATGTGATAAAATATAAATTTTTTACCTTTTCAATTTTGTGAGACCATTATTAGATTATTAAACTAACAGAAAATTTCTTGATATTAAAATTAAGTACCTTGTCCTCCAATGACCAGGCACATTGAATTCCCTCAGTACAAAACTTACACATCTACATACATTTTATTAGTATTTGTATCATTTATGCACAGAGCTTGAGAACATAATTCTAAGTCTGCATGTCCATTTTGAAAGCAATTCTAGAGGGTATGCAAAACTCTTAGTTCATTCTCTTTTTGATTTATAATCTTTCTGCCAAGCCAATACAAAATCAGAAAGTCTTTTCTATTATCTATCTCATTGTTTTTGCCAATGTGAAACAAACAGGTTCATAGGATAAAAAAATCCCCATTCCCAACCTAATACTCCTGAAATGACACCTAATCTAGACCCTCAAGAGGAATTGCTGTCCTATTATTTCTAACACTGAAAAATTTGATTTAAGAAAACTCAGTGATTAGTAAATTGTTATATATGTAGCTAATAAAACGTAAACACCAGTAGAAATGTACAATCTGAACACTATGGTAACCTATACAAATCTCGTGTTAAAATTAACCAATAGAATAAAAATTGTATTTGTGAGGCTGTGACTAAAACTATATAACTAAATTTTGTTAGAGTATAGCTAAAGAAAAAGAAACACAATTTAAAGACTTGATGTGTCAGGATGGCAAAATTGTGGGTTGAGGTTTTCCCCTTTTACTTACATTTTATTAATGGTGCTATAATGTTTTTTATGCACCAGGTAATTCATTTGTTCTTTATTCAGTCACAAATAGTTGTTGAGTACCTACTTTATCCTAGATTGTTTTTTGGGCATTGGGAATACAACAGTAGAAAAGACAAACCCACTGCCTTAATAGAACTTATTTTGTATTGAGGGAGAGATACAATAAATGAATATGTGACATAATTTGCTGTGTCTCTTATGTCCTCCACAAAGTAGACAGTGAAATAGATGTAAGAGTGAAAATGTTTACTGGGAACTAAGACCAGTGAAAGGAAAAAGGAGGAAGGGGGACTGGGCAGAGGTCAGCTCTAGTGCTCTACCTGACAACATCTCTAACAGTGCGGTGAGGCACTCAGAGCAAGGAATTTTCATTAGAAATACCTCGGTCCTTGTACTGACACATTGCTCAGCCATTGGCTGAAGTCATTGAGAGAAGGGTATCACCTGTATCAAAAATGAGCTGGGTCCTGAGAGACTAAATATCCGGGGGCTGCTAGTTAACTCCACTTCTCACTTTTGGGCAGAAAAAGGGGTATCTGAAAGGAGTATTTCTTTGTCCACAATTTTTGTAGTTAAAAATAGGGTAAGAATAGAAAGTGATGGAGGAAGTTTATTTTAAATAGGACAATGAGTGACTCAGTAGGTTAAGCTCTGACTCCTGATCTCGGCTCAGGTCATGATCTCACGGTTCGTGAGTTTGAGCCTGCTTCAGATTCTGTGTCTGTATCTCTATCTGTCTCTCCTCCTCTCATGTTCTGTCTCTCTTTCAAAAATAAACATTAAAAAAAAGAGCAACATGAAGCTCCAAGGAGAAATAGAGTCGACATAAAATTTGGGAATCGTTAGAGTACAGAGGAAATTTATAGCAATGAGATTGGAAGAGATCACCTGCTGAAATGAGTGTAAATAGAGATGTGTACCCTTGATTAAGACCCAAGGCACCCAGAATTCAAAAAAAGAGATAAAGAGGAAGATGTAGGAAAGGAACTAGAGAAGGCACACACTGGCAGGAAGAACACCAGGAGATGTGGTGCTTTGGAAAGGGAAGTATCTGGGAAAAAAGGGGAAAGGCGTGATGATCAACTATGTCAGCTGCAGCTGAGAAGTCAAGTAAAATGAGGACTGGGTGCTGACTTGGAAATAGTAAAGTGGAAATCCCTGGTGACCCTGACGGGCAGTTTCATTGCAGTAGTGGGGAAAAAGCCTTGTTTGAAAGCAAGGTTAAGGAAAGGGTGCTGAAGCTTGAGAAAAGAGAAGCAATGCAATGTGTGTGTGTGTACATTTTATCCCTAGAAGAGATTATTTCTTATTTTTAAATTTTTAATTATTTTTTGTTGGGAAATTTTTTAACTTACATCCAAGTGAGTTAGCATATAGTGCAGTAATGATTTCAGGAGTAGAATCCAGTGATTTATCCCCTGCGTATACCACTCAGTGCTCATTCCAACATGTGTCTTCCTTAATGCCCCTTGCTCTTTAGCCCATCCCCCCACTCACAACCTCTCCAGCAACCCTCAGTTTGTTCTCTATATTTAAGAGTATCTTATGTTTTGTTCCCTTCCCTGTTTTTATATTATTTTTGCTTCCCTTCCCCTATGTCCATCTCTTTTGTGAGATTATTTTTTAAAAGGCAAAATACATCATGATCCTTGGACTACATTTTTTTTCTTTCAGTTACAGATGAGAGATCTGAAATATAGTTGAGTTCACCGTTCCAGTCTATTATTATAGTTTTAGAATACAGGTAGTACTAAACTTTATACACACACACATACAGATTTATTTATTTATTGTGACAGAGACAGAGCGAGCAGGAGAGGGACAGAGAGAGAGGGAGAGGGAGAGAATCTCAAGCAGGCTCCATGCTGCCAAGCGCAGAGCCCTACTGGGACTCGAACTCATGAAACTACAAGATCATGACCTGAGCCAAAAGCAAGAATTGTACACTTAACCAACTGAGCCACCCAGGCACTGCAGTTCTAAACTCTCTCAAAATACTATGTTTTGGCAAAAAAGAGCTGGATGAATTTTGCTAATGCAAAAGTTTCTACCTTGGATGCTGTTAACTTTAAGAATAAATCTGCCAGTTATATTAGCAGCAAAAATGGGTTTATTTGGGAATAGTAGAGAATTGCAACTGGGGACATATAGTAAATACCATAGGCAGGTCCACCAAACAAAGGAGAGGGACACTCTCTAAACATTTTTTTAACATTTATTTATTTATTTTTGAGAGAGAGAGAGAGAGAGAGAGAGAGACAGAGTGTGGTCAGGGGTGGGGCAGAGAGAGAGAGGAAGACACAGAATCCTAAGCAGATTGCAGGCTCTGAGCTCAAACCCACAAACTGTGAGATCATGACCTGAGCCAAAATGGGACATTCAACCAACTGGGCCATCCAGGTACCCCTGGGACACTCTTTTACAGAGGGAAGCACAAGTTGGGAAGACTGTTGTAAACAAAAAATCTACTGGAGTAAACTGGGAGCTGAAAGTACAGTGGCTTCTCACTGGCTGAGTTGTGACTGTCTCCCATTGACTGGGCTGTTTTCTAGTTGTGGTGGGGAAAGGGGAGCCTTTTATCTTCCTGCTGGGATGGTAAAATAGTATCCACAGGCAAGGTCTATCTTTTTTTGTTGAATTTGCAGTTGATGAGGAGTGGTAAGGTGTGAGAACTCCCCCTGACAAACTTCTCAACTCCATTTTAGTGAAGTTTTGTTTTATTAATCTTCACAATGCCAGGAGCTAAATATATCAATATAAATTATATAAATAATTTTTTGTTTGGAGCAGCATCCAATTTACATTTCTGCATCTGTAATTAAACTAGTAGAGGAAAAATTAATTGGTAGTTAAGTTACAGTAATTGCTCTGGGCCCATACATACTATTATGAGATTCTTTCCATATACATTACCTCATTTAATACTGAAAACAAAAAAAAAAAACCCCAAAAAATCCTGAAAACAATCCTCTTAAAGACTTTTATAGATGAGAAAATAGGCTCTTAGCTTCAGGTAATTTGCTCAAAGTCACATAGCTAATTTCAGACATGGGATATAATGCTACTTCTTGATTTAAAATGACCAAACAGCTTAAAAGGGACAATCATTTATGTCCACCCCAACCAAAACTTTTAAATAATTCAGAATGCATTACAACTCAATAATGAGAGACCTGGAATTACACATGTAAATTAAGGTCAGAGCTTTTGGTTTTGCTGGATAGGAAGTGATTGGTTAAATAATTATGATAGCTGACCTAATTGGTAGAAATAAATATCATATTAAAAATCTTTTTGGAGTTTATATGTTCTGTGTGTATTCTTAGCATAGAAATCTACTTGACAGGGCACCTGGCTGGCTCAGTCGGTTATCTGACTCTTGGTTTCACCTCAGGTCATGACCTCACGGTCTGTGAGTTGAGCACCATGTTGGGCTCTGTGCTGATAGTGCAGACATTTCTTTTTTATAGAAATTCGGTTGTATACTGCTAACATCTTTAAGACCAATACAAATGCATATACACAATCATGAAATTTTTTAAATTCTTGATTTTGTGGGGAATAGGCAAGGAAGAACAGATTTTAAATGGGCACTTGAAATATGGGCAGTGAAGGAATAGAAAGGTGTGTTTGGTTATTGATAGATAAACAATTCAAAGACATTTACTTATGACTGTATTTAAAATAGCAATCTGAAGCTATAATGTAGAACCAATGATGAATATAATGTTAAACTGATTATACATTCCAGAGCTATGGTAACTATTACCTAGGTAACCACAAAAATATATAATCTTGAGCTGAATTTATTAAATGAAAAGTTTTGTTTTGGATTACTGCTATTGCAATATGTAAAATGATAATATGATTTAAGTGATTTGGAATTGTATAAAGCAGATTTTAAATTACATTTTACATGATTAGAAAAGATAATCACAAAATTTGTTTCAATTATGTATCCCAAAAAACATGTGTTGATGATTTACACTTTATTATACATTTTTCCCTAAAGAATTGAATATACTCTATATTGTTTTAAGGGAATTCTGAGAATTTTTATATGAATTAGCTAGTAGTAGACATTTTTATAGTGTACCCTCTTTCATTCAGTGAGAAAAGAAGCACTGACAGAATTTTTCCAAAATCAAAGTTACATAGATATACTTCTTTAATTCCCATATTTATTTATTTTTAGTTATTTTTGCATGATTGTGTTGTCTTGATATTGAAGCACCATTCTCCACCTTAAGTGTCCTCCCCATCCCTCAACTAGGTCTGTTGCCAAGTTAGGTATGGTCATTTGACTCAATTCTCTCCAAACATGTAAATGAATGGAGGTGATGTGTGCCACTTCTGGAACTGGATGTGTGACACCATACTGTCTTCTGCTCATTAGCCTGATGCAATCTTTTTTTTTTTTTTAAATTTTTTTTGTTTTGTTTTGTTTTATTTATTTATTTCTAGGAGAGAGAAACAGCGTGAGCAGGGGAGGGTCAGAGAGAGAGGGAGGCACAGAATCTGAAACAGGCTCCAGGCTCTGAGCTGGCAGTCAGCACAGAGCCCGACGCGGGGCTCGAACCCACGAACCGCGAGATCATGACCTAAGCGAAAGTCGGACGCTTAACCGACTAAGCCACCCAGGCGCCCCTAGCCTGATGCAATCTTAAAGTGGCAGTGACCTGATTTTAACCATACTATAAAGACAAGGCATTAGGGGATGGTGGAGGAACATGAAGTTCTTGGGTTTTTGAATGACTGCATGGAGCAGGGCAACATTTTGACCTAGACTGCTCACTTCAGACTATCAGATAAGAAAGAAAGAAATTTCTTCTTTAAGCTATTCAGTTATTGTTAATTATCTTTATTACAGCAGCCTGGCCTAAATAATATGCATCAATTTGACTAGATTCAGTGAGAGAAGGAATAAATCCAGATGCTTTCTCAAATTCATAAGTTCAAGTTTACTCACTGACACGTATTCTTCCCTACAGTGACATCAGTCTTAGTGATACCATCTTTCTCACACTCCTCTCCAGTTCTTTTATCCTGTACAGAATATGTGACTCTACCTCTAATTAATGCTTGCTCTATTTACTGTGCTTTTTCTTATTATATTGCTATTACCATAAGTAGGGGTGGGGTTGTGTCTTGCCAGGCATATATACATTGCAGTTTCATAAAAGGCATTGAACTTGACTTGATCAGTTTCCTTGTGTATTGTTGGTTACCCTTACTCTTGTGATTAAAAAAATTCGAAGTATGCCATGGTTTCGTTTCTTTGTTTTATTTTTTCTATCTCTGATGATTTAAATAGAATCTGAAGAAAATATAAAATTAAGTTGATGCCCTTTTATTTATTTATTTTTAAGTTTATTTTTATTTATTTTGAGAAGGGGATAGAGAGCAAATAGATGAGGGGCAGAGAGAGGGAGACACAATCTTAAGCGGGCTCCCTGCTATTGGCACAGAACCTGATATGGGGCTCAAACTCTCTAACTGTGAAATCATGACCCGAGCCAAAGTCAGGCTCTTAACTGAGCCACCCGGGTGCCCTGTCCAGGGTGGACATCTTATGTCTACTTGGTCTTTTTTGTTTTATGTCTATCTATTTTTGAGAGAGAGACAGAGAGAGAGATACACACACAGAATCTGAAGCAGGCTCCAGGTTCCAAGCTGTCATTATAGGGCCTCACACGGGGCTCAAACTCATGAACTGCAAGATCATGACCTGAGCTGAAGTCAGATGCCTAACCCACCAAGCCCAGGTGCCCCTGTGTCCGCTTGGTCTTTGGTCTTTGCTGGCGAGTCTTAAGTTATGTGGCTCTGGCGGTTGGAGGTCTTGCTTTAGCACAGGCTCTCTTGATACTAACAAAAATCTCTTTACTGGGTCTTGCTAATTTCTAAATTAAGGCACAAACAGAAGGAATCTTTTCCTGGTGACTGGTCATGGTTTGGCTCTCATTGCCAGCTTCGTTACAACTTATTTATGGCTTTATCATCCTCCTGTCCCTCTTGGACTCATCTTCCTATATTATCCTTATGTGGATTTTATCACATACTAACCAGAATGTGGAAGTAATCAATGTACACGTTGATATACAGGGGTCCATAAGGTGGCACAGTGAGGACAGAAAGATCTGTATGAGAATCTCTAAAAAAATAAACAGTTAAAAAAAGAAGAGATGTCAATTATTTAAAAAAAAAGAAAAATTAAAAATTAAAAGACACCAAAGAAGGTGCTTGGGTGGTTAGTCAGTTAAGCGTCTTACTTTGGCTCAGGTCATGATCTCACAGTTTGTGGGTTTAAGCCCCACATCAGGCTCTGTGCTTATAGCTCGGAGTCTGGAGCCTGCTTCAGATTCTGTGTCTCCCTCTCTTTCTGCCCCTCTTACACTCGTGATCTGTCTCTCTCTATCTTATAAAAATAAATAAACATCAAAAAATTTTTTTTAAATGAAAAACTTATTTCATGTTCTCATATCTTTGCATGCAAATTTAAAGAAATAGCAACTGAAATTTTTGGGATTGTTCAGCCCCTAATAATGGCTAACGTTTATAAATGTATTGACGTTAGTTTGCTAATGCTGTCATAACAAAATACCACAGGGTGAGTGGCTTAAACAATACAAATTTATTTTCTCAGGTTCTGTTGGCCAGAAGTCCAAGGTCAGGGTGTAAACAGGTTTGATTTCTTCCGAGGCCTCTCTCATTGGCTTGCAGGTGGCCACTGTATCTTCACATGATCATTTCTCTGAGTACATGCATCCCTGGGGTTTCTGTGCACCCAAATTTCCTCTTTTTTTATTTTTAAGTTTTGTATTTTTATTTACCTTTGAAAGAGAGAAAAAGAGCATGAGCAGGGAAGGGGCAGAGAGAGAGAGAGAGCAAGACACAGAATCCAAAGCAGTCTCCAGGTACCAAGCTGTTAGCAAGAGCTTGATGCAGGGCTCAAATCCATGAACCACAAGATCGTGACCTGAGCCGAACTTGGACAGGTAACTGAGCCACCCAGGCACTCCCCAAATTTCCTCTTCTTATAGTTTAGATTGGACTAAGTCCCACCTTAAAAGCCCCATTTTAACTTGATTAACTGTTTAATGGCCCTATCTTTAATACAGTCACATTCTGAGTTAAGGAGAGTTAAACCTTCAACATAGGAATTTGGGAGAGATGTCCAATTCAGCCCATAAGAGTAACTGATATTTGATAAATCGTAAAGAGGAGTCTGCACTGTCCTAAACTCTTTTTATGTATGGAGTTGTTTAATCTGTGCAACAAGCCTATGAGCTCTTTACTATGAAGCATTCTATTTTACAGATGTGAAAATTGAGTTACAGAGAGAGAAAACAACTTTCTCAAAGCCACAAAGGCAATAAGTGGCAAAGTAGAGAATAAATGGAGGTGGCCTGGTCTCAGAGCCACTCTCTCAGACATCATGCTGTTAAAGGTTAGTTTGTACCAATTTAAGGGTGAACCCTTTTTAAAAAAATTTTTTTTAATTTATTTCTGAGAGAGAGAGAGAGACAGCATGAGCAGGGGAGGGTCGAGAGAGAGGGTGATGCAGAATCTGAAACGGGCTCCAGCCTCTGAGCTAGCTGTCATCACAGAGAAGGGTGAACACTTTAAGAATGGACCCTCAGTTCAGAAGATGTCTTCATGTTTTGGTTCCACTAGTCTATGCTTTTCAGAAAGCCACATGATCTCTTTAGGTCACCTATAGTCTCCTTTCTGTGAGAGATAACTGACAAGATGATATAAAGATGTTTGGCAAATGAAGACTGCATAAATGTCAACTGTTGTAGTAATTTCATCAGTATGGATGTGTTTGTCACTTATATTTATGGGCAGCTCGCTACTGAACTGACATAAGACTGGGTCGATTTCCAGAGAAAACAGGTCCATGACAATGTGAACTGAAGAAGATCATACAGTGTGTGGCAGTAAACTTTTTGGCTCCTGTAGTAAATCCAGTATGGTGCATAAGATCTCAAGCCTAGTCTGTTGTGTCCATTTTAACTTCACAGTTAAGTGAAAGGTTTATTATTCTAAAAACAACCAGAAGTGTGAAAGTAAGAAGGAGCTCTTGACCACAGGGAACTGTCTGACACAGCTCTGGGCTTCAGCATCATTTGAGGCTGGCCTGGTACTTACACCCAATGGTTATTTTTGTCGGGCATAAACAATCTCATCAAACACCAACACAAAACAAGGCCATTCTGAGACCATGACAGAGCAAGACAAAACAGGGCCATATCATAACTTCTTAAGCACATGCAAAATAAAGTCACTGTGCCTGCTACAAAATAGCAAATGTCACCCTTCTCCTGGCTGACATGAGAAACTAATACTTCATCACCAATGACAACTTTAGCCTCACTTAGGTCTGGTGTCCATAATGAAAAGATTTATTGAGATACCCAACCACAGAATTGTCCCTGCTTTCTTATATCATCCAGAGACTCTTTGACTCTCCTCGAAAGCACCCAGCCAAAGCCAAAATCCTCCAAGAGATGCTTCCTAACATCCTGTTACTGAGATGGCCCACAGTCCCCATGCATCTTCCCCTTGCTTCTGTGAGTAATGAACCCATCTGGTTCAACTACAGGAGTGTGTCAAGTGGTCTTAATGCTGTTAAAGGCATTAACAAAGGCAGTGCAATTGCCCAAGCAGATTTTAGAGAAACAGTTTCATTTACACTACTACTTCCCTAGCGAGAAAGACTTAAAAACATCTTTTTAGCACATAACGCTTTGGGATTTTTCAGGAGAAAGCTTGTTGGAAGTTGAAATTATTTTAGTAGAAGAGAAAAACATCTATGGGAACACCTCCGTGTCATGCTTTTGCCTTTATGGATCACATAGGCTGTGTTTACCTATATTTCTAGTGTATATTTTTGCTTGAATTCTTACAAAAGTGTAAGGTTCTGAACACTATGTATTCCATCTTGTTACAATAACTGTCACACGTGATTTAGCACACAGCTCTCATTCTATATATTCTCATATTCTTCCTACCCAAAATAGAAGAAGGAAAAAAAAGAGAGTTATACTGGTGTGTGCTGCCTGCCCAATTTAGTTGCTAACTGTCCACCCACTGTTCTTTTCTTTGTGCCTTATGCCAATGCTGCAGTTTAGTGATCAAATTAAATGATAGGCCTAATTAACTGAAAGAACTTTGTAAGCTTCTAACTGGAAAATCTGCTTCTTCTGGCTTTTTTTTCCTTCACAGAAAAACTGCTTTATCCTTTCAGCTTATTACTGTCTGATAATTTAACAGTATTTGCCTACACATACATGTACACATTCAGCTAATTTTATTCTAACACCTTAATTCATGCGCTATATTCTGTCTTGAAATTTCTCTTTCTCTCATTATAGTTGCATAGCAACCTCTGCATTGTTGTAAGCAGTGAGATGACTTGTTATTGGGTGCTAGGAGAGAGTTTTTCAAGTACCGTTGAGCTAAGGATTCTATAGGTAAATATTATTCTCTTATACTTTGGTGGAAGTATATTTAAAGAAGGAAAATTGAGGCAGCTGGTTGGCTCAGTTGGATAAGCAGCTAACTCTTGATCTCAGCTCAAGTCTTGATCTCAGCGTCAATAGTTCAAGCCCCACATTGGACTCCATGCTGGGCATGGAGCCTACTTAAAAAAATAATAAAGAGGGAAAATTGAAATCTGTGGTCAATTAAGGAGAGCAGAATTATTTACACCAAAGAGAAATGTTTACACAGCTTGATAACTGACATGATTGGTTCAAATATTTTTGTCCTTTGTTGAAACATGAGTTTTCATTTATTCATTTAAATTTTATTCATTCATTCATTCAAAATATAGCTGATACACAATGTTATATTAGTGACTTGAATTTCAAATGGTGTGAGTATAGAAATTTATTTTTAGCTTCTATTTTAGATTCATTCGCTAATGTATTGAAGCACCAATCCTACTCCATACGATGCCAGATGCTGAAGGTAAAGGTGTATCAGACATGAACATTAGTGCAAAGAAATTTTCTAAAATAGATCAAATTCTTTTTTTTCCTGAGAGTTCATAATCTATCCCACTTTAGGGTTTAGGTTTTGGCTCTGACTAAAGATACAGAGGTTAGAAGTGCCTGAAGATCCCACTCTTTCATTACAAGGGTAGTTTACTCTTTCAGAATAAAATCTGTGGTTTTTCTATGGGAAGTCCAACTTGGAGGAATCCAGATTGAAAAAAAAATGCACATTTTTTTTCTTCTTATTCAAGTAGGTTGATCTTATGGAATTTGTAGCCTGAACAACCCAACTTTTATATTCATTGTCTGCCTAATATACCTAATTAAAATATATCCGTAGAGAGAAAACTCCCTATTCCTGATTGCAGCACACAAGGAAGTATTTTTAATACTGCACTTTTCATCTGGCTGCATTATACTATATCTTTAGAATCATTTTCTAATATCTTATTCCTCTAAAATTTTTTGAAGTACTTGTTTTCTGTCTGAGTTGATTATTATTGTCTAAGTAGCTTTACTTTGCTAAAAAGTAGTGGCCACAATAGCTATTTTTATCCATTCTGAATTTAGATCCTATCCATTAAAATTGTGCTTCAGAAAATTGGTTTGGTGTTAATGGACTACTTCTGATGTTCAGAGACTGTACTATTTATTGGTGAGATCTATGTTTTTCATTATGTACTCTAAAAAGTTTAAGAGCAATACTTGTGTTGACTCTGGATCTAATGGTTAATTTTATGTGTCAACATGACTGGGCCACATGATGCCCCAGATAACTGTTTAAACATTTCTAAGTATATCTGTGAGGGTGTTTCTGGTAGAGAGTAGTGTTTGAATTGGTGAACTAAATAAAGCAGATGACCCTTCCCAGCATAGGTGGGCATCATCCAATCCACTTAAGTCCTGAATTGAGTAAAGAGAGACAGAGGAAGGATGAATTTAGTCTTTCTCTGCCTGACTGCTGAGCTGGGACAGCAATCTTCTCCTGCCTTTTGTGTTCCTGGTTCTTAGGCCTCAGTCTGGAATCATAATCTACTTTGGCTCTCAGCCTTTGAACTACAATGGTGGCCTTCCTGCATCTCCAGTTTACATAGGGCAGATTTACATAGGGCATATGTATGACTGGTAACTGATGGGATAATCACATCTCAGAGCAATTAAGAAAATTGACTTTAGTCAGTAGCTAAGAAGTAGCAGAGGTGGTATTCAAACTTGTTCGCCTGACTTCCAGACTCAATCCTACCTCCCCATTCTGAAGTTCACGGAACTAGCATTTATTGACTATCTACTACTTGTCAGACGTTGGATGGAAGATTTATATAGATTTTACATATAATGTATACTCTGTGGTGCTCTGGATGCAGTGAACAATTCTAAGCCATGACTTCTGAACTCAAAGACTTTGTAATGTGTTTAAGAAGATTAATCAAAGACACAACATTAAAGTGCCAGAGGAGAAGCGGAAATAATTGCTGTAGGAGCAGAGAGGAAGGACTTCACTAATTCAGGTCAGCTAGCAGCTGGATACCCAGGAAGCATATGTTCATTTTCTACTTTGCATCTAAAATATCAATAGACAATTTGCTCCTTTTGTCATAAACTAGAGCTGTTTTCAGCTCTATATTTCAACTAAACTTTTATGACCTTTTGAATCTTGAGTGACTAATATAAATGGGTTTATCTTAGCTCTATCATATACTAAATGTGTGATTCTGGGAAAATTACTTCTTTGTGTCCAAGTTTCTTCATGTATAGAATGTGCATAATATTAGCACCTAGTTTATAAGTTTGTTGACAATTAGAATGATCTGAAGTTATATTATTAAGCATATGCATGTTTAATTTATAATTATGTCTTCCTGGTGAATCTTTCCTTTTATTATTCATTCATTCTTTTTGCATAGCAATACTTTTATATATTTTTTATATAAATTCTTTATATAAATTTTTTATCTATAAATTCTATTTTGTCTTATGCCAGCTTTCTTTTGATTAGCATTTGCTATTAGCATTTGATAGTATTTGCTCTGTTTCTATCTTTTTGTCTATAATATTTTTGGGTACATATATTTTAGGTATTTAAAAATGGGGCGCCAGGGTGGCTTAGTCGGTTAAGCGTCCGACTTTCGCTTAGGTCATGATCTCACGGTTCGTGGGTTCGAGCCCCGCGTCGGGCTCTGTACTGACTGCCAGCTCAGAGCCTGGACCCTGTTTCAGTCTGTGACTCCCTCTCTCTCTGACCCTCCCGTGCTCATGCTGTCTCTCTCTCTCCTAGAAATAAAAAAAAAATTAAAAATTACATTTGTGTTTATTGCAATTATTGTTAATTTTTATTTACCATTTTTGGATTTTATGCCATTTATTCGTATGCTTACATTTTCCTTCTTATGTATTTTATTAGATTGCTAAAATTTATTTTGTCTTTTAGGCTCTCTATTCATTTGGAAATTATGTATTTCCATTTAAGGGAGATTATCTATTTTTCTGTAAGTGTTACCCTTAAAATTTTGAAGTATATATTTAACAAAGTTTAAAGAAATCAGAATTTTTGCTTTCTTCACAAACAATATAACTTACCTAGAATGTTTTCTCTTTAATAATTCCCAGCATATTTTCCATGTTATTATGATGAAATATTTTTTGTTTCACCTTGATTTTTGTCCTCTATATTAATCATTATTCTTGTTTATGGTTATTGCTTTCTTGGCAATCTTCTAAGCACTATCTAACAACTTACTAGTCATGTTTTCAGCTTCATTTAATTTTCTGTTTTTATTCTCCATTACATTCTTAGTTTCTAGAAATTGTATTTAATCCTTTTTCAAATCTGAATTTTTCTGACTTTAAGTTCAGTGTTTCTAATCCTTTACTTACTTCAGCATTTAAATATACTTGGTATATTATATGAGATTGTTTTGTTATCTGAAGTCTTAAGTGTCTTACCTGGTATTCATAGTATCTGCTGATTCTTGCTCTCAGTGGTGGTTTCCTTCTGTGTTTTCTAATTTTCAATTACTTATCCTCAGTAGACAATCTTCTGTAAAGG
This sequence comes from Hyaena hyaena, assembly GCF_003009895.1. NCBI lineage: Eukaryota > Metazoa > Chordata > Mammalia > Carnivora > Hyaenidae > Hyaena > Hyaena hyaena. Next base: position 133,072 of record NW_024082149.1, on the reverse strand, counting down.
AGATTTAAGGCATATCCTTTAGGAATGATTTTATATTTAGTTCTACCAAGAATCTTAGAGATTAACCAGCCTCCATGCAACATGGCAACATTTTATATTAATTTCTTTTTTTTCCTAAATTTACTTATTTTGAGATAGAGAGCTTACATGAGTGGGGAAGGGACAGAGAGAGAGAGAGAGAGAGAGAGTCCCAAGCTGATAGCATTGAGCCTGACTCAGAGCTCCATCTCATGAACTGCTAGATCATGACCTGAGCCAAAATCAAGAGTCAGAAGAATCAGATACTCAACTGACTGAGCCATCCAAGCATCTCAACGTTATATTAATTTTTAAACTTTGAAGATTTAGACCCAGCAACCAATGAGAATTCAAGCACCAAACTTGGCTGATGTCAGGCCTGTAGCTATAAATTATTGGCAAATATTTGTTTTCCTCTCTATCGTAGAGCCAGAACAGAATAGATACCCCATCTTTACATTTTACTCTGGTGGGAAATGGGTGAGATTTTATAGTTTACTATTTCACATGAAGATGCTCCCATTGAGGATTCTAGTTTTATGTAGGAGGGTCAAGGCAAGTAATCCATAAAGATCTTGGTAAAAGCAGCATTACACTCCACCCATGTATACTAGCAACTTGGTGTTTCCAGTTCTGGATTTCAGTTTACTCTGCACTTTTGAATTAGTCTTCACTTTTTTTTTTTTTTCACATTTTCTTGAAATGTTACTTTCTTCTAACCTGTGCTGTATTTTTAAAAAAATGTTTCTAAAATTTACTTAATGTGTTACTTAGGGGTTTTGTAGTGTGAGGGTTTTTAGAATTTCTAGTTCACCATATTGCAAGAAGTGGATCTGCATTCATGGGGAACAGAAGGTGGATTCAAAAAAGCAGTAGAATTTGTTATGGCAGTTATAGAAATGTCCTGTGTTCTTATTTTCCTTCTAAATCATAAATCTTGTACCATTACATAAAAACCCTTTAGTGATTTTCCATTGCTTGTGAAATAAATTTTAATTCTCTGAGCATGTCTTTCACAAACTTTCATTATCTGCCCCATACTTGCCCATCCAGTTCTCTCCTTCTTTTCATGTGGATTTTTGTGCAACTAGAATGAACTTCCTTAAGTTCATTTTGTTTTTCACCTCCAGCCTTTTTATTACTACAATTCCTCTGCTTGGATCTCAAAATTTTTCCCATCTCTCCCTTTTACCCCATCTCCTTTGATGATTGTCTAATTTTTAATATCCAGTTTAAGCATCAGTTTTGGCAGAGAGCTTCTCTTGATGCCTTTCCACTCACCCCTCTCCAACATGTGTTTCCATTACATGCTTCTATAGCATCCTATACTTTCTATTTTATTTTATTATGTCACAAAAATCACATTTATTTATACCTAATAATTTATTGGTTATTTTTGCCAGTCTCTAAATTCCATGATAATAAGCATCCAAATTATTCCCTCATGATTAATTCTCTATTGATCCTAACATGATGTCATATTATAAGCAATTAATAAATATTTATAAAGAATTTTAAATTAAAGTTGCTAGGGTTTTAACTTCCATTTTAATAGCTACCATTTTTGTGTCTGTACTGGGTAGAAATAATAGACACTATAAGGTTAAAAGAAACTTCAATTTGGGATTATTTATGAGAGCTTTTCAGAAATAGAAAATGGCCATGTCCTATAATCTTAATTATCTGCTTTGTGAGACTGTGTATTCAGATCTATCATAGAAAATGGAGAGCATTTTGACTATGGTGATTACTTTCAAGACATATCAAATAATCTATTCTGTTGAGTGTCAATTATGACAAGACTGGAACAAAAGTGATTAGGGTCACTGACATGTTCCCCTATGGTTGTGGCATATATTCTGGCATGGAGAATGGGAAACACCCTGGAGGTTTTCAGAGTAGTATTTTCTCCAGGCATGGACATCACACTTAGGACTTGTTGAATTGCAGATGGCAAATAAGGGTGAAGAAAAGTCCAGAGAGATGGTTTCAGGTAAGGCTGTGGCACAAAGTGGATTCCATGGGCTCTCATGGAAGAAATACATAGACAATAATGCACATATAGGAGAATGCCAACAATGGAATATGTTTAGGGATACAAATAGGAGTTAATGTGAATATCAGTTAATCAGATGGGCAACTAGACCAATTTGTGCTGCTACTAGGTGAGGAAGATGAAGTTCAAGGTAGTCTGAGTGATGATGAATTCCTTATTCAAAATTAAGCTAAGGTTATTTTTAGGGATTAACAGTTCCAGCACAGCCAGATAGTCTTGCTTTTAGGCTAGATATCTGGCTTAGATATTTAGATTTTAGGTTAGATTTCTAGGTTTATTTATGATCTTGGAGTTGAGCTACACAAAGAGCAGCAATTACTATTTTTATCTCTACTTAACTATAACTATGCAGAGTTGTTTTAAGCTATGGCAGTTGGTTGCATTTGTTATATTGTGATACATCTCCACCCTCGCAGTAAAGACATCTCACATTAAATGTGGTTCTTGAGGTTTCATTACTCACATGGAGTGAATGTGGTGTTCTGTTGTGCTGAACTCCTTTAAGAATTACATGCACAGGGTTGAGAGCCAACATTTGGAGTTCTTCTGGGCCTAACCATGATCCTTTAGGTCCATCAAATCTCAATCACAAGCAGCTGAGAAAATTTTCAAAGTGAAATTTGAAATACCGACTCTGGAGAATATGTTATGCCGTCAGAAATCACTAAAATTATGTAATCTTCAGGAGATACATGCAAAGTACTGGGTGATGTCAAGCACTGGGTAATAGAAAACAGTAAGAACCAAAGATCTTTGGAATTATTGACGATTTGCATTGCTAAGTTCATTGCTATAAAACTAGTTTTTTTTCCAGGAATGTTGGGCCTTCTTAAGGAAGTAGGTATGACACTCAAACCGGGACACTCAAGCACATCTTACTTAGATCTCACACACAAATGATACTGATATAAATGACCCAGGATAAGCATGCTGAATGTTTTTCTGAGCTGGGAATACATGAGTATATTAAGTTGATTAAGTTGCCATTCAGATAATTCCTTGGCCTAGAAACAGGTGTGTGCGCATGTGTGTATGTGCGTCTGCGTGTTGATAGAGTGGGAACAACAACGGTTGGTAACTGTGGGTACAATTCATAGGCCAAAAGTCTTTCATAAGCAGTTAAATGTTCCAGTATAGTTTTGTAAAGCATATCATTTGCATGTAATGAACCCCAAGTCATACCAGCTTATGGAAAAACGATGTTGGAAGGATTCTGGTAGTTTTCAGAACTGAAGGCAGAGCAAAACATTAGATTCAGGAAGGCAGGGATGAGACAATTCTGGGTTCCAGAATGAGACAGGGGCTTGAATGCCGCCATAAGGATGGTTTTGTTTAATCTCCTAAATCTATCATCTTGGTCTGCTCTGTATTTTGGCATGAGCCGAACTTTCTTTGTATAGGGGCAGTAGAGGGGTATACATGATACTTAGAAATTTCCAGGATTCCTTGTAACTTAGTCATTAGGTTATAAAAACTCTTTATCTTATCTCCTGATCGATTTATTGAAAAAAACCTAGGGAAGAGCTTAGATTGATCATGTGATCATGTGTATGTCCCAAAGAGATGGGGATCAGATGTCATTTGAAACATATGTTTTTTTTTTTAATGTTTTATTTATTTCTGAGAGAGAGAGAGAGAGAGCATGAGCAGGGGAGGGTCAGAGAGAGAGGGAGACAAACTGAAACAGGCTCCAGGCTCAGAGCTAGCTGTCAGCACAGAGCCTGATGCGAGGCTCGAACCCACAGACCATGAGATCATGACCTGAGCCAAAGTCGGATTCTTAACCGACTGAGCCACCCAGATGCCCCTGGTTTTTTTGTATTTATTTACTTTTTTAAATTTACTTTTATTCTATGAGCTTCCCCTTTCTCTTTAGCCCAGGATGCTAAACATGATCCAGCCATCATTTTTTTTTTTAAAGAGGGTAAAATTTCCCTGAACACAGAAAAAAAGGTATGAATTTTTACGTTTAAACTTAGACAAAAAGCCATGATCCAGACATCAGACCACATGTGTGGGAGAATACTTGCTAAATCAGTTTTTAGAATTACAGTGCAGAGGTGAGAGAAAACAATGTAGGAGGATGGCTTGGGTCACTGAGAAGGACCCTTATGCTTTGCCTTTTATTTGGAAGTTACTTCCGAGCTAGGTGAAAAAACTTGACACCCTTACTACCCTTTGGAGACAGGAGATTGGAGGGAACTTGTGACTCATCTTCCACCTGATTGTCTGGGTGGCAGAATGGCATATCCCTCAGATATCCGTGATGTGGGAATCAGATGCCTGGGTAGAAGAGTATGCAGTAGGCTCATTAAGTTGATGTAAGCTGTTTTAAAAGTGAGGTTCTCCAGAATCAGATGCTAAGGCAGAGTTTGGGGTACAAGGTCTTCATTACGGCTTTAACATCTTTGAAAGGAAGGGGGAAAGAAACAAGACAGGACAGAAGTCTGTGATACAGCTTTGGCCAACCTCAAGGGAAACTTTGGAACAAGAATCACCAGAGTTTCCTGGGTTGGCTGAAATGGCTGGACCTTGTTCTGTCGTTGGTGCAAGCCACCCAACAATGTGCATGAGCTCAGGCAAGACAACTCACAGCTGGTGAGGCAGACCAAGAAGTGGCTGGCAATGAGAGATGGTCTGCAAACCACACTTCCTTTTTTGAAAGGAGTTTGGGGAATGCATCTTGGGTCTACACATGCCTTCATGGGATAATGGGAAACAGCCACTGTTTTCTTTTGTGACATAGAAAGATTAAGGCCTAGAGGATCTTGTGGTGATAAGGTCCAGAGCAGAAAACAGCTGTGGCTTATGTGGTTGTTGACTCAGTGAGAAGGCAGAATCCCTCAGCAGTTGCCAGTATAGTGAAAAGAACATATCAGTAGATCCACTAGGATTTTGAACTTTAGATGAGAAAATAAAACAGGATCTTATTTCCTACCTCTACTTCCAGCCTCCTCCCTCCATATCATGTGTTTAGTAAGCCTTCTTGAATTTATGTCACTGAAGGAGAGGGTCTGAAATAACTTCACTGACTTGAAATTGAATATTACGGTTTTTTTTATCAGATAAAATATTGATTCAAAATGGAGAAGAAGATGAGTTATAGAGAAACAAAAAGTTTAATCTTCACATGCAGGAATGTTGCTTTACAAATTCATGATCACCTCCAAGTAATTGAAGAAAAAACTAATTTTTGCTATTTGCTTTTATCAGGAGAATGTAGGTGATTCTCAAAGTCCCTGGTTAAGCTGGTTCAACTCTGTTTTATAATAAATCAGGGCTGTCTTCAAAATGTTTTATAATTTTAGGGCCTTATATACTTATTTGACAAAAGCAAAACTTACTGTTTTGATGTTATTTGAATTCGTGTCCACCCCTTAGTCCTTTTCCTTTGTACTCTCTCATTCTGGAATGTTCTTCAATATCATTCTATTCCTCTGTAACATTTGTTCTTTGTTAAATATCACTTCCTTAGAACATTCATGGCTAACTTATAATATTTCCTTAACATGCTATAATTTTCTTCAACTGTTTATCACTATCTGAGATTATATTCTATGTTTATTTGTATGTCTACTGACTGTTTTCTCACACAAAAGGACATTATGTTTCATTATCTTTATATCCAGTTCCCAATACCTGGTAGAATCTCTATGGATTTGCTGAGTGAATGAACCAATGGAATTTAAAGATTTACCAACTCTAGTATTTTGTTCAAATTGCTTTTGATAATGAAAATGATACATCTTTACATATCTTACTATATAAAGTTATTCTGTACCCATTTAAGATAACACCTCTGAAAGGAATTTTTAAATGTCAAGACAATAAAATGGCCTCATTTTAAACATATTTTCAAAGAGTATTAAGTTGGAGCTTCAAACGTATGTTTTCCTAGATTGCTGAATTAGAATGAGATATTATCAAATGCATTGTTGGACTATTATTATTAATCATACATTTTTATTACTATACTTCATGTCATAGCAAGATCATATTGGTTAAACAGAGGTGAAGTACTTTTAAGTGTAGCTCAGCCATGGATATACTTGGAAAAAGGGCCCTGGGGTCAAAGGTAAAATTAGACACTCATGTTTTCTAGCCATGGGACTTGAAAGGATAAAAGTGCTTTTGCTCTTTCTTCCCCTTCCTCCTCCTCTTATTATTCTTCTCTTTCCCTTTCCTTCTCTTTCTCCTCTTCCTTCTTTAATCTTTTCATGAAATAATCCCACTGGGTAGAAGCATGGAGCTAGTTTTACCAAATGAGAGAAATAGAAAACAACACTTTAAAATGGTGTTGCTCTTTCAACATATTAATGCTACTAATCTTAGAAAATATTTTTGTATTTTTAGAATTTCTACAAATTGAGAGGAGAAATGATAAATGGCATCAGGGGATAGAGATACGTGACAGACTGGCAACATCCATCCAGGCAGGATAGTTGGGTCTTTCTACCTTCAATATCTTTGGCTTATAAGAAGACCAGTAAAAAAAAAAAAAAAAAAAGTGCTCTAGAATTAACTGTGTTTTGGTGACATATTTCCTTAGCTTATTGATTAATTTCCTAGTCACATAAATCATACAATTTCAACTATTCCTTTATCAAGATTTCTGGAAAAAATGATAACGGATTAGTGAAATAAGGTACCTCACAGGAGTTGAAAACTGGATAATGCTCATATTAAAATTATACTATATGACTTTGAATTGGTGCCTTAAGTAGGCAATCATGTTTATGTCAGAAGAAAATCTTAAGTGTGTTACTGAGCATGGGATATTAAGTCATTTCTTAGGTTCATGTCTTAAGACACATCTCAAAGAAAAGTATAAATGTCAGCAAAAATATTTAAAACTATTATGCGTATCTGGTTATTGACTGGAACTCTTGCATGTAATTTTGTTTTCACCACCAGTATTTCTTTTAAAAAAACATGGAAGGTTGTCTGACAGGGAAAGGGTAAAGTATGATCATTTACAACCACAGAAAGTCCTCTGTACATGTTTCATACCTGGCAGAAGGAAGGGGAGACTGTGGAGAGACAGGCTGGGGCCAGCCCTCTTTGTAGAGGATATCATAGTCCAAGCTGTAGAGAAGGAAGACCTTGGTTGGTTCAAGAGCTGGTCATCAGTGCAGGATAGCCCCACAGCAAAAGTGTTTGCAAAACCAGAAAAGAAAATTGTAGAAGAGACTACTTTCATTCCGGGATCAGGGAGTACTACTAAGATCTCACAGCTGGTGTGCAAGGAATCAGTTGCCTCAATGGAAACTGACTCAAAAGGTGATTACTTTCAATGGGAGAGCTCCAGAGAAGGTCTTTTAGCTTTTGAGAAGAAATGAACATGTATGGAAATTAAAGCCTGGATTTTCTGACTATATGAAACACATTTGAACTTGCAGAAAATTAAGAAGCAGTATGAAATTACATTAGAAGAACACCAGGATGCTTCCAAGTAAAAATTTTAAGAGCAGAGTGACACATTCCAGATCCAAAATGGCAGAAGGACTGGCTTTGCATTAACCAGGGAAGACCAGGAATAAGCAGGGAAAAAAAAAAACCCACCAAAAAAATAAAAAAGGATCAGCTAGATAAAGGAAAAAGTTTCTGCTAGCTCAACAGGTTCTGGTTCAAGATGGTGACAGGAATATTCTGAATTACCTCCTTTCACACAGACACACTGAGTCTACAACTACATATGGAACAATTGCCTCCAAAAAACCTTAAGTGCTGGCTGAGTGATGACTTCACAGTAGGTAAATGAGAGAGGCTGGGACACAATCTTGCCATAAGTTCCCTTCCCTCCATTGCTATGACCAACAACTGAGAAAAGTCAAAACCAGAGCTTCTCCCTGAGGAGCAAAAGATTTCACCCCACATCAAGCACTCTGAACTTTTAAGGTATGGGTTTATATTACTACTACTACTACTACTACTACTACTACTACTACTACTTCTAGAACAAATGCAGATTTCATTTAATAACTTTTGGGAGCAGTCACCACCAACAAAAGCTTGCCTGTTGAGATGTATGTGACTACAGACAAACCATCCCGTGAAAGAAGATTCAAAAAGGAGTCAGCATGGCTATCAGTGTCATTTAGAATGGAGTTAGGAGAACATAAGGAAAGTGGAACTCATGCATTTCTGCATCCAGATGGAACTTGGACTTTTGGTTTTGCCAACTGCAACTCACCACATCCCAGAAAGCATCCTTTTACTGAACTGAAGTAGAGATAACAAAATCCTTTTATCTATTGGCTAAACAACCAATCATGTATTAGTCAGCTTAAACTTAACAGCACCAGGGGCGCCTGGGTGGCTGAGTCGGTTAAGTGTCTGTCTTTCGCTTAGGTCATGATCTTGCGGTTCCTGGGTTCGAGCCCCGCGGGCTCTGTGCTGACTGCCAGCTCAGAGCCTGGAGCCTGTTTCAGCCTGTGACTCCCTCTCTCTCTGACCCTCCCCTGCTCATGCTGTCCCTCTCTCGCTCTCCTAGAAATTAAAAAAAAAAAAAAATTAAAAAAAAATTAACAGCACCAAACGTAATGCTTTCAAAACACTTATGTAAGTCTATGGTTTTGTCTTTTTTATTTTTTTATATAGTTTATTTAATTTTGAGAGATAGAGTATGCATGGGGGAGGGGTAGAGAGAGAGGGAAACACAGAATCCGAAACAGGCTCCAGGCTCTGAGCTGTCAGCACAGAGCCTGATGGGGGGCTCAAACCCACAAAACGTGAGATCTGACCCAAGCCGAAGTCAGACGCTTAACCAACTGAGCCACCCAGGTGCCCCTGTGGTTTTGTCTTTAAAAACTCCTGCCTCTCCTGGGATTTGGAGCACACCTTTGATTTTGATTTCGGTTGACTCTTTGTCTCCTGGATTATAATCCCTAAAACCCCAAATAAATGCATACATTTATTTTCTGACTTTCAGTTTTGCCTTTTCTTGCTCAACATTACCCATGGTAATCTAAACAGCTTTGGGGAGGAGAAGTAGGAGTAAATACCTTAAATTTGATATAGATGTGAAAACAAGTCACCATGTACTCTGATGTATTCAGTGAGAGGAAAGAATGATTTGCTTTAATACTCTGCAACAATTCTGGACTCTGAAAAGGGCATAGAGACAAGGAGTAAGCAGAATAGAGCTCCAAACTGCAGCCAGAATGATCTTTGAAAATGTAAATCAGTTAATTTCATCACTTGGAATAAAACCCTTTATCTCTTCATAGTGTTTTCAGATTCAGGACCAAAATATCTATCCTGATCTATAAGGCTCCTTGTGGTCTTGCCCCGTCTTCTTTTCCCAGCCCTACCTCAATCTTCCTTTCTTTCTCTTCTGTTCTATTAACAATCAGCTTTCTTCATTTGCTCAAACAAGTTGTGTCTCCTGCAGCTACAAGCTATTCCTGATGCTTGGAAATAGAGAAGACCCTGGTTGCCTTTCCCACTTACATCAATTGGATTTCAAGTATCACTTCCTCAGGGAAGCCTTCTCTGGCCTCTCAGGCCAGTTGAGCTCTCTAGTGACAAACTCTTAAGGCACCATGTACATCCTTTGCTGTATGATTAATGTGTTTTACCCAAGTTGACTCTAGGCTCCAGAAAGGCAGGGACTGGGTTAGATTTTGGTCACCATTATATTCACAGCTCTAACAACTTGTCTGTGATCACATTCCCTCTCAAACCCCCTTCCTTACAACCTGCTTGCTTTTGAATGCTCATTTTTGAGATTCCCATAGGACTGTGGACAGATGCTAGCCACACCACTTCCACCTCTTCTACCTACAAATATACAGAGATGAGGGATATGCATCAAACCCTGAGGGATACTCCACCATCAAAAAAAGTGAGGTGGCATTTGAAAGAAACCTTGGTAGCAATGAATGCAAAGGCTGTAGCTTTTCATAAACTGTCTTAATTCAAGTCATCAGAGAACAAGAAAATTAATGTAGGAAAAGACTCCACTCCAAACTGAGAAAATCAGAGTGGTTAAGCTTGCAAACCACATTTTAGACTGTGTGACATTGACTCCCATGCTGAATTTACTGTTGTTCTCTATTTCAAAATAAATGCAAGTAAAAAAAGTATTAAGATTGATGCACAAAAAGAGGAAAGTATTTTCTCCATAATTAATATTCATTCCTTTTTTAAAATTAGTTTAGTAATAAGGCCACCATCTGAGACCAAAGTAAAGCCCATGATAGGGTCATTGTGCTTTCATTGGGGGGAAAGTGAAGGAAGGAAAATAAAATCTTATTATTTAAGTACCAGTGGGATCACTTATTAATTCCTCAAATGTAAATACCTTTTTAATCAATTTTCTCAAAGTCACTGATAAAAGCAAAGTGATTACAATGCTTCACCCCTCCAAGTGTGGGAACTTTATGTAATGAGGAATTGTTTCTTGTTTCTTTTCATAGCTTGCCAAACTACAGTCATCTAATCTAAATTCCTCATTAGTGGGTGAGAAAACAGTATTTGTTTTATAAATGATATAAATATATGTAGGTAATTTGTTCCACTTAGGGTGTGTGTGTGTGTACATATGTACATATGGGCATTATTTTAGTGAGATGATGCATCAATACTAATTTTTCAAAGATGTCTACATACCAACCACCATTTTAAGGACCAGACATAGTGTTATCTAGAGAGTCAGGGTCAGAAAATTAAGGACATTCAGGAAAAGAGGGGGAAGATAAAGAATAATTGGAAAGACAGAAAAGCCGAGAGTTCTGTGTAGCTTGTTATTCATCTCTTCCTAAAGGTATTTACTGCCTATGAAATCTGACATTTAGCCTGGATTTGCTAACATTGCTATGTTTGGATATTAATACAGTATTTTTTTTTATTATGTTGAACCAAGAAGCAGTTATATATAAAATGAGAAAGTAGGGGCACCTGGGTGGCTCAGTTGGTTAAGCCTCTGATTCTTGATTTTGGCCAGGGTCCTGATCTCATGATTTGTGAGATCAAGCCCTATGTCAGGCTCTCTGCTGACAGTGTGGAGTCTGCTTAGGATTTTCCCAATCCCTCTTTCTCTGCCCCGCCCCAACTTAGGTGTGTGCTCATGCATGTGCGTGCTCTCTCTCAAAATAAATAAACTCAAAAAATAAAATTAGGAAGTACAACTGTGTACCAACATCCAGGTGGGAATACAAAATGTCCTGGATTTAGAAAAAGCTGTATACAGGTGCCTTGATGGCTCAGTTGTTTAATCCTCCAGCTCTTGATCTCTGCTCAGATCGTGATCTCATGGTTTGGTTTGTGAGATGGAGCCTTGCTTTGGTATCCTCACTGACAACTGGAGCCTGCTTGGGATTCTTTCCTATTCTCTCTGCCTCTCCCTTGCTTGGGCTCCGTCTTTCAAAATAAATAAGTGCACACAAAAAAGCTGTAGACGGAATACAAATGATGACTTAGACATGTGATGTAGCTTAATGACACCAATTTATGATAAAAACAATGGTTGTACCAAAAGTGACAGCAATGATGTGACATATTGTATATGGAAGATGCTTTGTGTTTTAGAAAAAAAGTGATGGGATAGCTTTAATTAATTGTCTACAGCAAGATTTGTAATACTGCAAAATTATTCTAAGTCTACAAAATGTGTGTGAATTTAACAGAAAATTTTACTTGTTGATATTAAACTTTTTTCCCCCTTTAGAGCCAGCAAATAGAGGAAGATGTGATTCAGTATTTCCTTTTTAACATACAGACATGTTCTAAAAATAAGGTTGAAAATGTTCACTTTGGTTACTACAACAATTTGGTTACTTATAGAATAGTTTTGTAATTCTTCAGACATATTTCAGGGACTTTTGTCAGTATTTCTTGATGTGAAGGTTTTGTGAATTTTTTTCAAAAATATGGCCTAATACACTGGTTTAGATTAGGAAACAGTGATATAATTTATAGCCCTAAGGAGATCTCAAACATGATATATGGCATCAATAGAAGCAATGATATTAATAAGATATTAATATATATTAATATAATCTTACCAATCCAAGTAAGATTGAGATGCTTGGCAGGTAAAAAAGGCAATAAAAGTAATCAAACTTAATATGGTAGAAACTTGGTATGATCTTCATGAAAATTCTCATGAAAATGGCCTTATTTTGGATTATTATTCTCTATGAGGCTATGGTATAACTGAATGGGCTACCTGCTATCTTCCATTATTGAACAGTAGCCCAGAATGTGGGCTCCAGATCCAGGATGCTTTTATCTGGGACATGTAACTTGTCTTTTTTATCCTCAGCATGAAATTTACAGAGTGTCTGTAGGGATTAGGGGTCTTAATATATTTAAAAATCCCAGCACAAGCATAGAACATAGTGAATTGCTCCAAAATGTTATCTCTACTCTTCCTGCTGCTGCCAATATGGATGTTTATAATCTTTATAACTGATAGTATTTCTAATCTGTGAGGAATTGTGAAGAGGATGAGAAGGCTGAAGAAAGTTATAACAATATTCAATGAGATGAAGAAAATAAGATATACAGCTGTAACTTTGAGACCTTTGTGCTTGATGTCAACTCCTGATCAAAAAAGAAAAAAATAAATTATTTAAATAGTGGTTGTAGGAGGCTCAAAAAGGCTGAAGTGGCCATCAGGAGCCAAGATGGATTGAATTTCAATGAATCGTGTCAGTCTAAATAAATTCCTTTTGACAGAAATACTAGACTGATAAAACACTTCACCCCCTAAATATTATTAGGTACAGTGTTTCTGAACTTTAGTAAGTCACTAGACAAATTCTTTCATGATGTGAACAAGATAGAGGTTTTGTTGTTGCTAATTCAATTCAAGACACTGGACTTATTAAATGGAAAAACAATCAATCTTGTAACTCTGCCAAAAAGGTCCAGATTATTAAATTAGTGTAGAGATATAAGAAATTTTCTAACAGTGTGTTTAAGGGTCTAGCTTTGGCTGTTCCCTGTGGAATACATTTTATCAATGTATTGAATAACAATAATAATAATGAAGAATAGTAATAGAAACTTTAGAAGACTTTATTTCTATCCACAGCCAATTTCCTCCTTTTCCTTCTAACAAAACTGTAATTTTCTTTAGCTCTTAACTCTATAGCAGCCTTGTGCTCAAGTGGAAAAACATCATCCACAACCCGAGAATCATGACTCATTTTAAGACAACCATTATGACCCTATACCATTTGCCAATGATGATTTGGAGATGGGCATTTTGACTTATAAGGAAAGTTTGCTGGGAAAACTCATAAGAGAGACAGAAGAAAGAGAGAATGTTTCTTAAGGCCTTTGGGACTCTAGCATGAAGGAAAAATGGCTAAAGATGTTAATGCCTTCTGGAGACCACGGAAGGAAAAAAGCCAACATGCCTAAGAACAGCAGGGAAGAAAGAAAGACCCCAAACACTGATAATGTCCTGGATCTAGTGAATAAACTTACTTTGAGATATACATGTGAAATAAAACTTCCCTACTGTGACAGCTGAGGCAGAGTTTTCTGTACCTTGCAACCTAAAACATTTGAACTCATGAATCTTGTATGCCAGATGCTGTGCTACCTGTCTTAAACCCAAAATTCTTTTTAATAATTTCAATAGCACTATGTATTTACATGTAAAAATATTTTTTAACATTTTATTTATTTTTAAGAGACAGAAAGAGGGAGACAGAGAGTGAGGAGGGGAGGGCCAGAGAGGGAGACACAGAATCTGAAGCAAACTCCAGACTCTGAGCTTTTAGCACAGAGCCCGACACAGAGCTTGAATCCACAAATTGCAGGATCATGACCTGAGCCAAATTGGATGCTTAACCAACTGACTGAGCTATCTAGGCACCCCTGTATTTAAATTTTACAGAGAAGTAAATTGAAGCTCAGAGAGATGATTTGCCCAAATCTCATTGCTACTAAATTGCAAAGTTGAAATATACGGTCAGGCATCATTGACTTAAGCATTTGCATGCTTAGCTATTATAATATACAGTCTTTCCAGTTAAGTTAAAAAAGAATGGTTATAAAGTTTTGAGGATCATTAATAAATGTGTTGAAGGACAAATTCAGACTCTCAGAACTTTGAAAAGTAGGCTGAATGTCACAGCGGCTTTTTTTCCGCGAGTGTTTTGTTAGAACTAGGCTATCTTCAGTTTCAGATCTGATGACCTTGTGAGGAACTATGTGTGGAGTCAAAGCCAGGGCTATCATAAAAAAGCGGAGGAGGGGAGGGTGCAGGAATTCTGGGGTCTCAAAGGACTGTAACTTCAGGATAAGTGTGAACCAAGAGTTAAACCTGTCCCTGCCCACTTTCATCCCCAGGATCTCACAAGAAAAGTTTCTCTGCAACTTAGCAGAGCAGGACAAAAAAACATACTTTAGAAATTGTTGCCATATGTGAGATTTTGAATTCAGTTGTAGTAAAAATTCTCATCACTTGGGAGTAAGAACAATAATAGCAACAACAAAATAATCCTTTAAGCATGAATAGTTTACCATGCAAATATAGCAGAGAGAAAACATGTGCAGCTCTATTACCATCAGATAAAATTAACTTTAGTGTATAAAACAGTTTCTAGAGAGAGAGCAGTCATTTCACAGAGATAAAAAGTTCAATTCTCAAGGAAGATAGGAAAATGATACATGTAGGGGTATGTAGTTGCATAGCCTCAGAATATACAAAGGATGAATTTTTAGAACAACCAAAGTAAATAAATAAATCTCTACACATGGTAGTAGATTTAAACAGGCATTTCTCATTAGTTGACAGAACAAATAGACCAAAAAGAAATACATGAACAATAAGTCATACATTTAGAAGTCTTGACCTAGTAGACTTCTAAATGCAAGAATATATATATAATTATATATCATATAAATATATATCATATATCATATAAATAAACATATATTTATATATATAATTATATATAATTATATAATTAATAATATTAATATATAATAATATATAATTATAATATATATAAATGAATATATATTATATGAATTATATAATTCATATATATATTCATTATATAAATGAATATATATTATATATATATTCATTATATAATGAATATATATTATATATATATTCATTTCAAGTTATATAGGGAAAAGTTAAAAATATTGACCGTGTTCCATGTAGAAAGTTTCAAAAAATGTAAAACGACTGAAATGATATATGTGATATGTTTTCCCACCAAAGTACATTTAAGTGTAGAAAGCAATAAGAAAAAAAATTACCAAGAAAATCTCTATACAATGGGAAATTAGGAAACACAGTTTTATATAATTCATGGTTCAAGGAAGAAATCATAGCAGAAGTTAGAGGTGTTTAAGAAATAAAATTCAACTGAATAAATGTAAAGATCTAATTGGCTTGATTCAACCACTCGTGAATCAAACAGTATCCCATTTAGCAAGTAGAAAGGAACTCCAAGAGGAGCTGTAAGAAAATGGAAAGATTTCATAGGCAGAAATGGGGCAGGACAAGGTTATTAAGGAAAGAAAAGAAAGTATTATTTCAGGCTAAGTTACCTTTCCTGAAGGGAAAACAGGGGACCTTTTCACACAGAGTACCTCACTAGTGCTGATCAGGAAATTCTAGACCAAAATTCCACTCCTAGGAGAGATTGAAACTGCAATTAGGTTAGTTGTTAAATCTTGGTGAGGTTTAACATAAGTGACTCCATTTTGAACTGTTTCTTTTAAACAGGATATTCTTAACTTGATAATAGTAAATAGAAAATCTAAGTAGAGGGATATAGCTAACAGAGTAATTAGAAATTTGCAGCCTTAAATAACGTATCTTAGAATATAAGGCTAAAAATAGTCAGCCATGTGTCTCTAAAAGTTAGAACAATACAGCAAAATAAACAACAACAGTATATAAGAAAGAATATAATAAATATAAGAGCAGAGATTAATGATTTAAAAACAGGTACACAAGAGAAAGTATCAACCAATCCAAAAGTCAGCTGTTTTGGAAGGGAAAGATCAAGAAAATTGAGAAACCTCTGGCAAGTTGAATCATGAAAAAAGGAGAGGAGATGTAAATAATTCATATATAAGAATGCAAAAAGGGACATAACTTTAGGTGCTATAGACAAGAAAAGATAGATGGTATTATAATTCGTTTATGCCAATAAATTTGAAAAACTGAAAAATGTTCAAATTATATATTTCAAAACATATATATAAATATATTTATATACATATATATATTTATATGTATATATGTCAAGGTGAAGTAGATAATATTTGTACAAATACAAAATGAATTAAGTAACCAAAAATTTTTTTCCAGGAAGCAAACCTCAGACCGAGATGCAAGCTTTACTAGTGACTTTTATCAGATCACTAAATCAAAAAAGAAATAATTCCTATCTTCTGCATATTCTTCTAGAGGATAGAATCAGAGGAAACATTCTATTTCATTTGATAAGGCTCATGACATTTTATCAATACTACCAGTTTTTCACAAGATATCAACAGCTTTCTTTTGCATCTGGAATCTGGATACTTGATAATACTAATTCTACTTAATGTTATACACATAAATTATGCAAATTAACACAAAAGCTCTTCAAAGATTCTGGATGCAAAATCAATATCCAGTAATAAGCTGATGTATAATGCTATATCAGCTACAAACAGAATATATAATTTTAGAATATAATGCAATGCATTTTGTTCCCAATGCACAAAAATGTCAAATTCTTAGGACCAAGTTTAACACCAGTGTGGAAGAGCTCTGTGGTCAGAATTATGACTTTTTTGAAGGT
Source organism: Hyaena hyaena (assembly GCF_003009895.1). NCBI lineage: Eukaryota > Metazoa > Chordata > Mammalia > Carnivora > Hyaenidae > Hyaena > Hyaena hyaena. The sequence goes on along the minus strand of NW_024082149.1, from coordinate 116,224 downwards.
CATTAAATATGTAAATAAACAGATATATTACTCATTTATAGTATTAGTATTATAAAGATGTCGGTTGCCCCCAAATCGATCTGTAGATTTGATACAGTTGTCACTAAGGTCACTATAGATTTGTTGTTGCTGTGTGTGTTTATTTATTTTTTAAAGAGCGAGTGCAAGTGGAGAGAAGATCAGAGGTAGAGAGAGAGAATCTTAAGCAGACTCTATGCTCAGTGCAGAACCCAACGCGGGGCTCCATTCCACAATGCTGGGATCATGACCAGAGCTGAAATCAAGTCAGATGTTCAACCAATTGAGCCACCCAGGCACCCCTTTTGTTGCCATTTTTATTGTTGAGTTTGAAGAGTTGATTCTGAAATGTCCATGAAAATGCAAACAACCAAGATATTCTTGAAGAAAGAATACATGATTATTGGAAAACTGGCTCTAACAGATTTTGAGACACCTTTCAAGTGTATCAGTTGGTTAATTAACCAACTCTTGATTTTGGCTCAGGTCATGAGATGGAGCCATGCATCTGGCTCTGTGCTGAGTGTGGAGCCTGTTTGGGATTCTTCTTCTTTCTCTGCCTCTCCCCTGTTCATGCTCTCAATAAATAAATAAATAAATAAATAAATAATTTTTTAAAAAAGCCTTCTTATATATAAAGCTGTAAAATAATGAGTGTGCTATGTTGGAGCAGGTTTAGACAAATAGAAGAATGGAATAGAGCAGAGTCCAGAAATAGATCCAGATATATATATAACTGAGGTGGTACTACTGTTAAGTAAAAAAAAATGGACTTTTCAATTTCTGATAATAGGGTAATTGAATATTTGTCAAAAAATGAACAGAAATTACAACTGGTTTCTTATACCATGCACAGAAATCAAATGCAGATGATTTAAAGTTAGATTTTAGAATATCCAGTAAAAGAATACATTTATGTATTGATATATAGAAAGGTTTTCTCATTAAGACATAAAATAAGAGACATAAACTTCTAGCTATAAAGGAAGACTGGTTAGTTTGGCTACATTAAAATGGAAAATTTCTTAAAAAATTCAAAACAATGAAGAATCACAAAGTAGAAGTTACAGTCTATGTAAGCAATAAAATGTCATATCCATACTATTTAGAGATTCTTACAAATTAATGAGAAAAACCATATATTTTGGTGGAAAAAACAGGTAAAACAAAACTTGAACAGAGTATTCAACAGGAAATTCAAGTGGTCAGTGAACCAACAAAAAAAGCTGATCTATCGTATTTGCAAGGTGAAGTCATAGCTAGGTATCATTACTGACTCATTACAAAGGATGTGAAATTTAAAAAAGTGTGACAAGAATGAAAAGGGTAGGATTTTCTGATAAATATTTTTGGGGAACAGTATGATATTACCTAGTAAAGTTGTAGATATGCAAAATAGTTATTCCTCTCCTGAACTATTCCCTAGAGAATCTCTTGTATGTGTGTACCAAGAGATAGTGAAAAGAATTTTTATAGCATCAGGTTTTAAAAGTAACTCCACATGGAGAGCAATACTAAAGTTCATCAATAGAAAAATGAATTAAAAAATTGTGGTATCTTACAGAATGAAAAGTAATATAGCAATTAAATTGAATATATAGTTAGATTTAATAATAAATGAATAAATCTGACAAATATAATGTTAAGAATAGTAAGTCATTTAACAGTGTGTACGACATTATTCCAATTAGTTACAGTTCAAAATAGAAAAAACAGCTACATTGTTAAAAGCAAAGGATAATTTTTATAAAAGTCAGAATATTGGGTATCTTCAGGCAGGAGGGAGAATGATCTGGTGGAAGAAGACTTAATTCTAGGCTTTCCAGGATGTTGTCAATGTCCTAGTTCTTTGCATGATTAAATTAGGTTTCTGTTTTATAAATATATCTTAAACAGTATAAGCATATATTTTTATAATTTTTAATACATGATATATCTCAAAGAGCTATGTTTAGAAAACAAACCAGAAGGGACATTTAACATTTTATTCATATATAGCCACTTTCATTTTGTTGTATTTTGCTTTATTTATTTTATCAGCACATATCTTAACCAGTCTTGTGTATGAGTGTGCTTGTATGTGTGTGTACATATGTGTGTGTGAATAAGTGATTAAGTGATATATATCAACCTATTTTTAACCTGAATGTTTCATTTCATTCTTTTAAAGTATTTCATTCTTTTAAAGACAGGCTTACATCATTTAAATAATATGTAGTTTTATTTATAAAAATGTTATGGTGAATTTTTACATACATGCACATAAAATATACAGTGATATTTTATGTTCAAAATAATGTTGGTCATAGATCTTTGTACACAAATATAGACAGCAGCAAAAAATTTAGAAATTTCATTAATCTGTGCAATCAATATGATCCGATAAGAACTAGCATTTGAAGTATAAAAATTAATACAAAGGAGATAAAATTCTTAACTTCTCTGAACTTTCTAGATAATAATTGAATTGTCCAGTTCATACTTGAAGATGATTATGTTAAGAGAAAAGTAATTAGTGTATTGAAAATTGAGTTTAGAAAGCTTGATGAAGAAATACAGATCAGGTAAGCTATAGATTTAATGCAGACATTAGAGCTGTTTTCAAATATTTGAAGAACCATTATGAGGAAGAGCCATTACAGAAAATAGATCCATTGAACTTCAGCAAAATTAATTACTATTGTGCTGCAAATGATAATAGCAAGAAAGTGAAGAGGATACACAAAACTGGATAAAATATCTGCAAATCATATATGTGATGAAAGACTTCAAAGAATATATGCAGAACTCTAACAATTTGATAACTAAAAGTAACACAATTTGTAAAAAAAAAAACAGGCAACCACTTGAATAGACATTTCTCCAAAGAATATATACAAATGGCCAAAAGCACAAAAGGAAGATAATATCATCAGCCATCAGGGAAATGTAAACCAAAACCACAGTGAGATACTACTTCACACCCACAAGAGTGGCTACAGTAAGAAAGATGGATGATAACAAATGTTAGTGAAGATGTAGAGAATTTGGGACCTTCATACCCACTGCTGATGGGAATGTAAAATGGTACAACCTTTTGGAAAACAGTTTGGCAGTTTCCCAAAGTATTAAATGTATAATTACCATATGACACAGAAATCCTACTTCTAGGAATACAGTTGATCCTTGAACAACATGTATTTGAACTGTGCGGGTTCACTTATACATTCATTCTTTTAAGATAGATACAGTAAGTACTGTAATAAATTTTCTTTATTATGAATTTTTTAATATTTTCTTTTTCTGGCTTACTTTATTGTAATAATACAGTGTATAACATTTAAAACATGTAAAAGATGTGTTAATTGACTGTTAATGTTATCAGTAATACTTCTGGTTAATAGTAGGCTACATTGTAGTTAAGTTTTAAGGTAGTCAAAGTTATATGTAGATTTTTGACTTCATGAGGGGTCAGTATCCCAAACCCCTGCATTGTTCAAGGGTCAACTGTATACACATGAGAAATGAAAGTGTATGCCCACAAAAATCTTACATATATACAAATATTTGTAGTAGTATTATTAAAATGGCTAAAAAGTAGAAATAACTCAAATATCCATCAACTCATTAATAAATAAATAATATATTTCAGAAATGCAATATAATTCATACAATAGAATAATATTCAGCAATAAGAAGAAATGAAGTATTGATACATGCTATAATGTAGATAAATCTTAAAAACATGCTAAGGAAAAGAGGCCAGTTAAAAATACAGATTGTATGATTCCATATTTATGAAATGCGCAGAATTAGGAATTTATTGTGACAGAAAATAGATTGTTGTCTAGGCTCAGGAGATCATTACAGGGGAATGGTAAGTAATTTTTAAAGGACATAGTGTTTCTTTTTGTGATGGTTAAATATTCTAAAATATCGCTGGTAAAAAGAATAGCCCCAAGAGATAATATTAGATCAACAAATAGAAGGTGTAGAAAGACACGTTTTGGCTCAACATATGAGAAAAAGCTATGTAAATAAACAGAGGAATGGTTTGCCTCTGTACATGGTGAGTTTCTACTCACTCCTGATCCTGACAGTAGGATAGATACAAAGGAAGACTGAAGTAATTTATGTGTGGTTGATGTAGATAGGATTCTAGGTGTCTGTCAACCTTACAATCCTTGGTTATATGAGGAGGGACCTAATTTGACTTCGTAAATAACATTGTATGAGTAACTCAATTCCTTTGTGGAATGGGGTAGGGCCTAAACATGTAAACAAAATAATAAAATATGAAATGATTATATTTGTTAAATTGCACTGTGAATCAATTGTCTTTCTAAAGTATGAAGACAACTCATTTATTTTAGAGCACTGTAACTTAGTTCCATAAAGAGAAATAATTGCCTTATGCTCCAATTAAAGAGATATAATTCCCATGCTGCCTCTTTACCCTTCTCTGTTTCCTTGAAAAAAAAAAAGTCTTAAACTTTAATGGGGAAATGTTTAGCTTTGGAAGAAAATAAATGCCTCATTATATGCTTCGATGACCCTTCTGGTTTAGGATTTATTCTTGAAGAAACAATCTTGACCAGAGTACCTGTACTCTAGCTTCATGATCTTCTGCAAATCTCAACTTCTTTATGAGAAAAATGGGGATAGTAATAGTACCAACCTCACTAAGTGTTTGAAAGAATTGAATTTGAATTAAATGAGATAACCCATGCAAGTCACTTAGTACAGTGCTTAACATATGTAAGGGCTCTACTTGCATTTATTTAAAACCCCAAATAAGAACATGCAACCTCTGATCTCAGAATGGGTAGCATTTAAGCAAAGTTTTAGAAATGCAATGGAGATCTAGGATAGAAAGCTGGATTTAATCAGAGGAACTGCTATGGGATTTATTATATGGACTTTTATCTCATTACAGTTTTCCTTCTTCTAGTGGCCCCACTTGTCCTGCGGAAGGTACACAGCATGGATCAGCAAACAGGGATTTCTAGGCAGACAGAACAGGTCACCTCACCTCTGCCCCTTCAGGCCAAGATTGTATCTGTTTAGCGGACTGGCAGAAGACAATAGGGAATAATGTGTTTATGTATATTTATCAGAACATATTACTGTCTTTCTATGGGCATATGTAGAACCTCATGGGGGCATTTTATAGATTAAAGTCTTGAAATAACTTATCAGATCTGTCACTTCATTCTTGATGTTTAAAATATATTCAAGATAAGTCCAACATAAAATAGTGGCAATTTCAGCTTCAGTACTGGCACTAAAAATATAAAAACATGAATAAGTCATATGTTGGATGCCTATCTACCTTAAATTTTATTTTCAGATTCCTCCAACAGCCTTTTGCTTTAGGCTGATGGACAGTTACAATCTGAGTTCTGAATTTATAGCTTTTATGTTCAGATGCTAGATCAATAATACTTTCATTGATTTTTAACATGATATAAAACTAAGAGTTTGAGAGACTAAGGTAATATTTACATCTGTAAATACTTGTAATAGCTAAGTGATATATTTTTATTTTCTAGAATCTTTGATTCATTTCTAAAAATAAGCATAGGAAACAAAATAATTCTAGACTAGTAATAGGTCAATTTATTTCTGTTTTATTCTGATGTTCCTTTTCATACTTTTTTAATGTTGTAGATTTAGCTATTAATAGAGACATTCAAATATACCACATAATTTAGATATCGAGGAAGCCAGCAAGATTTGTAAATATCTTGAGGGTTCCATACCTTGGTGTAAAATCATCTATTTCCTCCCACCATTAAAATTGAGTTATGCAAGAAAGAAACTCCTATTTATAGAATTTTCTTTTTCTCAGCCTCCACATCGAGTATCCAAGTTCAGGTTCTCAGAATTGCTCATCAACTTTCTACCTGGTCACCCAGATTCTTATATTTTTCTTTTCTCTCCCATTCTTTATATCGATATCACTCTCCCCTAAATCTTCTCCACCAACACATCCATACCCATTATCAAAATGCATGATAAAATTCTACTAATCTTGTAAGGAAAAACCTAAGAGATATCTTTTTCATAGTTAATTTCTCTTACTATAAAAAGCCATTAATTTATTTCTTATGTGTCACCCTTGGCACTAAAATATTATATTTAGCATGTGTGATGTGAACTTACAGCTCTAAAAATGCACGTGTTGGTCCATGTTAAATTGTAATCTCTTTGAGAAATGGGATTGTGTCTATTTTTTTTTAATGTAGCTCTAAACCTACCATGATTCTGGTTCTTTGGAGATGAAGTGAAGTATTAGAAATAAAGAGCAGTAAACAATTTCAAATATATATTAAAGACAAAACTATTGGAAATTACTGATGGATTAGATGTAACAAATGAGAAAAATAGATCATCAAGATAAATCCTATGGTTTTTTTTTTCTTATACAACTGAAACTACTTAGTGATATATGGTAACATAAGGTTTATGATGTATATCAATCAAAAGTTCTGTTTTGTAGATGTTAAGAGAGCAGTAGATTATGGGATGAAATGCACATTTGGGCATCATTTAATTATGGTTAATATTTCAATACCATTGGAATTATAGAGATAAAGTAGGAAGAGAGTGTACATATAGAAGGGAAAAAGCTCACTCAATAATCTTAGGAATTCTTCAATCTTAAAAAGAAACCGCGAGGCTCCTGGGTGGCTCAGTCGGTTAAGCATCTGATTTCAGTTCAGGTCATGGTCTTATGGTTTGTGGGTTCCAGTCCTGAATCGGGCTCTGTGTTGACAACTCAGAACCTGGAGCCTGCTTCAGATTCTGTGTCTCCCTCTCTCTCTCTGCCCTTCTCCTACTCACATTCTGTCTCTGTCTCTCAAAAAAAAAAAAGTTAAAAAAATTTTTTTAAAAAGGAAGAGTATGAGGAATGGACAAAAAGAGACTAAGAAGAAGAATCAATGAAATGGGAGCAAAATCAGAAGTATATGATATCTCAGAAATTGTGGTATATTGTATCATTATAGCTAGCTATCCACTCTGTCTTGCAATAGGATTATTTATTCCTGCCTGCCACCATAAAAAGTCTTAGAGAAGGATCTTTCACACTCTATTGACTTTGGGCTCAGTCATATGACTTATGTTGGTAAATGGAATGTGAAGAAACAAGATACATGCCATTTTCAAAGTTTCTGCTAGGCCTTTTGTTCTTGAGCCCTCTGTCAAGAGAAGGATATGTCTCAGACAGAAGCTGCTCCTTTGACGTGGGTCCTCAAATGAGAAAATATGTGTAGCAGGTATGAAACCTAAGTATTACGTGGAGCAGAGCTATGGCAGGCAAAGCACAAAAGTGTACATGTAACTAAAATCAGAAAGTTATTATTTTTCTGAAGTCAATACAGTTTTGCAGTTGTTTTTTTTTTATATAAATTATAATCCAGCCAAATAGACTAATATAGAGGCAAAGAGAGAATTATGTAAAACGTATGTAAATAGGTATGTATAGAATTTTTTTTAAACTCTCCTTTCTATTGCCGAAGTGTGCAGAATGCTGGTAATGGCCAGGGCAGTTCAGCTTTCAGAAAAAATACACTGAGTATTTTGCATGAAAATGTCAGTGCATTGCAGCTTTACAAAAGAAACCAGATGTGGTTTTGGAGACTGTAATGAAGGGAAGCTAGGCCTTTCTTTGAAATCAACTGAAAAAAGACCTAGTATAAAAAGTTTGTACCTTGAGCATGTATGTAATCATATTCTAAGGACAAATCTACAGAAGAGACTCGACTATTTTGCTACAACTTTATAAAGAGGATAAACAGAATTTCAGAAAAGTTACTTAGTTCAGACTTCATGTTTTCTCAAAAATAAAGTGATATGGATGAAAAAGTAGAATATAGGGATATATTTTCTGAAAAATTTGAACTATTGTATATTGACATTTAAAAAGCTAATATTTAGAAACCTACTAAAGCCACAAACACAAAAACAGACTTTGGAATCTATATAATTCTTGTCTTTTATAAATACTGTTATAATAGCATCCTTCTTCTCCCATGAAATCTCAAGATAAATTAAAGAAAGCAACTTCCCAATATTCATTATTACAAAGTTAAAATATTTAACATCCCATTAATATTTTCTTAAATTTTTTTTGTTCTTTTTTGTTTTAGTACAAGTAAAATGAGTGTGTCTTATAAGTCTATTCATAGTCTTTTTTCTTTTCCTCCCCAGGCCTTGGGTTCCTCGACCATGATATCTCCAGTTATGGTTTTTAAAAATTAATGCTAACAGGGGACTTGGGTGACTCAGTTGATTAAGCCTCTGACTCTTGATTTGGGCTCAGGTCATGATCTCATGATTTGTGAGATTGAGCCCCTCGTCAGGCTCCACATGATGGCCAGAGCCTGCTTGGGATTCTCTCTCCTCTCATTCTGCTCCTCCCTTGCTTGCACACGTACACTCTCTCTCTCAAAATAAATAAATAAACATTTAAAAAATTAATGCTGATGTGTTTTCCAAAGTCTCGTTTGGAATTTGAGCTACAGTTAGTATTTACAGCTGTATGTGGGGGTGAATAGGAGTAGGTAGCTGGGCAAAATACAGGACACCCAGTTAAATTAGAATTTGAGATAAATAACTGATAATTTTTAGTGTTAAGTATGTTCTAGGCAATATTTGAAATCCAAATTTTATCTTAAATTAAAATTAAACTAGGTATCCTATATTCTTATTTGCTAAATCTGATGACCCTACAGCGAGGGAGTGTCAACAACCTGTTCCTTCATGTTACTCTCCCAGTGGTGCCTCAGATCATATAACTAATGTACCCTAAGGCACCCAAAAGCTGCTGTGAGTGACAGGCTACAAACATAGTAGCCATTTTAGGATTAGATTGGCATACAATTAAAATGTCAATCAAAGAAAAATTGGAGAGGAGACTAAACCAATGTGTTATAGCATGTGACTTAGAGCCCAGCTCTGGAGTGAGACCTTGATCAGAATCACTGCTCAGAATTCCACTGTCTATTTCTAGTCATGGCTGTCTTTCTGAGAGACTCAGTTTCATCACCATATGAAATGGGAAGGATAATAATTACTTTTAGTGTTTCTGTGAGGCTTAAGTATAGTTATGTTTATTAAATGCTTATTAGGACAGGGTCCCTGGGGACTCGGTTAAGTGTCTGACTCTTGGTTTTGGCTCAGGTCATGATTTTGGGTTTTATGAGTTCAAGCCCTGTGTCTAGCTCTGTGCTGATGGTGTGGAACTCGCTTGGGATTCTCTCTCTCTTCCTTTCTGCTCCTCCCATGCTCATGCTCTCTCTCTCTCTCTCTCTCTCTCTCTCTCTCTCTCTCCTTCTCTGTGTGTCAAAATAAATAAATAAATATTTAAAAAATAAAATGCTTAAGATAGAATCTGGCACACAGTGTCATTGACTGTTAGTCAATGACTACTTTCAATTTTACATAATCTATTGTGAGGCAGAAACTTAGAATAATGTATTCTGCTCAAAATATCAAAAGGTTAGCTTCAGTACTGCTTGCACATTGCATATTTTTGCTTAGCCATCAGATCTTATTTTTATTTTTATTTTATTTTTTAATTTTTTTTAACAATTAATCATTTTTGAGAGACAGAGTGTGAGAGGGGGACGGGGAGAGGGGAGAGTGAGAGGGAGACACAGAATCAGAAGCAGGTTCCAGGCTCTGAGCTGCCAGCACAGCCTGATTCGGGGCTCGAACCCATGAGCGGTGAGATCATGACCAGAGCCGAAGTTCATGCTTAACGGATTGAGCCACCTAGGCGTCCCAGCCAACAGATTTTAAATCACATATATATGTTATGATTTAGTTATTAATAGTTAATAGATTTAATTATGCATAATAGTTACTATCTTGATAATTTTCTTTCAGATACAAAGGACTGTGAATATCTACATAAAATCTTGTATTTATATTTAATAACAAATAACATTTAACAAATTAGTAGAATTAACTATATTCCTTATTCATATACTAATGGCTTCTTTATTAGACTGATAGCTATTAACTTGATAAGAAACTCTTAGTGTGTCTACGTGATGGTCATTAGGTGTGGAAAGGTAGTATATTGGGCTCAATTTAGTTTTCTCTACTGGTTATTATTGTTGATGTTTTTAACTACTTTTGATAACTGTAATCTCAAAAAATTATGAAGGGATATGATTACAAAAATCTTAGTTATAGGCCAAGTTTATTCAGTTAAAATATGTAGAAGCAAGTGTATTTAAATGAACCTGATAAATGAGAGTTACAAAAATGTCTAAAATATTACGTTTCTCCGTACTTACTTTTAATTGTCATGATTAAAAAACCTTCACATTCCCTTTTGTTGTCAAGGATACAAAAGAGTGGGCTAAAATATATTATATCGTGGACCATTTTAAGGTAATATTTTGTACCGTGGGATTTTAGAACGATCTCACCATTGAATCAATATTGGTGTGGAAACTCTTTAGAAATTAGCATCTGCGTTAACATTTTTAATAAAAATAATTATTTAAATTCCTAAAATAGTGTGCAATATTAGAACTACCTAATTAATAAGGAAGGAATGTCACTTCTCTATCCTATGATCTTTTGGCTGAATCCCAACTAATGTTGAGCTTTTGCAATGTCATTCAAAATGCCAATTCATAGCTAATTTGTTGCCATTTCACCCTTAGTTCTATATGCCATTGTCAGAGAAATTATTGAAAAGTATTGAAATTCAAGATGCCTGGGGATTAAGTAGAAGAATGAATAATTTCAAGACTCAGTAGGATTCTGGAATTTCTGGCACATATTATTTCTAAAGATGCATCGTTTTAATCAGAGATTTTAATTTTAACTGATTTTATAGATTTTGCCCAGTACAATATAAATTCTTAAGGGAGAACAAAATATTCTGTTTTCTTGGGGGAAAAAATCTTAATTGAAACAAAGAGCCATTACATTCATCAGGTTACTTTGCTGTCATGGTAACTTAAGTTTTAAAAATAGAGAAAATATGATGTATTGTAAATTTTGAGTTTACTTTTATTATGAAAATCTTATTTCCGGTAGTGCTTAGGATGTAATGTACTTGTCTTCATTATAACACAATTAATTCCATAGTATTTCTAGAAGCCACTCTCCTGAGATTCCTATTTCAGGAAAGAAACCAGAAAAAAAGAAAAGAATATTTGCCTAGATTTAATTAAATATATCAGAGCATATGAGACAAAATGCTTTTTTTTCTCTTTGCAATTCTCAGAAAATGCAAGACTATCCTAGGGTATTGGTTCTAGAACGGATCATTCTTTAATTTGATAATAATCACCAGATTTTGTCTAGTATTGAAAGATATAGTTTGCTTGTACTAGAATCTGCTTATCTAGGATTCTTGGATAACTAATGGAGCATTGTGACAGACTATTAAAATATATATCTTTAGAATTAATTTTAGTGACATCAACTTTTTATCAGGTATCTTAAATTCTTTTCAATTGGAATTTTTACCTGTTTTTTCTGAATTAACTGAAATGTCACTTCTACATGAAGATGCACCTCAGGAAATATTTTGCATAATTTCAAATATTAATAAAGAGTTAAAAAATTGTGATAGTATAAAAATCTCTTAAATATCCCATACTCTTTTTTGTTTTTTAGAGAGAGAAAGAAAGAGAGGGAGAGTTTTCACATGGCAGGTAGTGGGAGAGAGAGAGATTGAGAAAGAGAGAATGAATCTTAAGTAGACTCCACATTCAATGTGGGGCTGGATGCGGGTCTTGATCCCACAATCCTAGGATCATGACCTGGACATACTGTAGGTCAAATAATATTTTATGAAAATAACAATTATGGACTTTAAAGCTCGACATAAAATTAGTAGCTTCAAAAGTGTTAGTCATATCCCCCAGCAACAGCATGATAAAATAATTCAACTATGTAGAAATATAGAACTCTAGGACTAGCTGGAAACTTGGAAATCATTTAGCCTAATGTCCTCATTTTGTGAGAAAACTACACTTCACGATTAGGTGACTTGCCCAAGCTCACACACCTAATAGTAATAAAGCTAGAAATCAAACCGATTTTTCCTAAAACTAAAATCCTACCAATGATATTTCAGTTGGACACAACCAACTAGGCCACCTAGGTGCCCCCAAAATTGCATACTCTTAAGGTCAAATGTTTAGTGAGAATTAACCGTAGGTCAAATCCTGTTTTAAGTTTTCAGAAGCAAATTGATGGCTTAGAAGGGAAAAGCACAATAGGGCCACTAAAATACAAAATGATGTGTGATATTGTAGTTAGTGTATGTTTAGAATTCTGTGGAAATAAGGGCCACCTATCAAGGGATCATGGGAGTTTCCCAGACTAGGCAATTTATTATCTGATTACTAAATAGGGGAAAGACAAATGGTATTGTGGAGGAGTGTTGAAAAAAATGAGTTTCAGAAAAGAATTTTCAAAGTTCAGAAACTTTATTGCCACATGTATTTGGAATTAATGTTTAATTGTGCCTGTGGGGAGACAGGCTCTCCCATCCCTGTATATCTTATGAGCAGATGCATTGCTGCTATCTTCCCTTGCAAAAGATTACTTTTCAGGGATGTGTGTATAGTGAGCAGCTTTACAAAATGGAGATAGTATCTTCTTCTGCAGCAAAGGGCAAGTTATTGTCCAGTATAGTAATGTCTCCCTCTGGACAAAAGTCAGGCTGACTTACTGTTCATTGTGGAAGACCTGAGGGCCCTAAACTCAGGATGTCTCTTCTGGAGCGCAGCATACTAGGTAGGCATTAGGGCCCTGTTCATCTTTCCTTTTGGGAACTTGGGGCTCAGACAACTGGCTCAAATGTCATTACTCTCACTATTGGTATTTCTGTGAGTCATAATATTTAGTCAGATGAAAAACTCCTATTTATTGAAACTTTAATAAGTATATTCTTTATTATATATATTTTTTGTTATATACAATATTTGTTTTATATAGATATATATAACAAGTAATATATATATATTACAAAATGGAGTGTTTGTGGAAAAAGTGATGGGAACCAGTATGAAACAAAAGGGTGACTATGATTGTAATAGTAACAAATTCTTTCTACCCTGATACTTTTAAAATGAATTGTCATAAATATCGTTCATAAAGATACATAACAGACACGAAAATTGTCATGAAAATTATGGTTAAAAGGCATTATTCATCTACTTGTATTTATTGTTCACCTTTTATGTGCCAAGCACAGTTCTATATTTAGGAGACACAGAAGTGACTAAGACAAAATCCTTGCTCTTATGGTAGAGCCATGTTTCATGGAGGAAGAAAGATAATAATTAGATAGACAGATAGTTGTATAATATAACCAGCAGTGATTAATGCTGTGAATAAAAATAAAACACATTCAGTATATAGAGAATGGCAGCAGGGAAGAACCATTTTTATATTATAGCCAGAGAAAGCCTCCATGACAAGGTAACATTTGAGCAGAGAACTTAAGAATAGGAGGGAGCAAGCTCTGTGGAATTCTAAGGAAGAAGATTCTAGGCTGAGGCAAGAACAGGTGTAAATCCCTAAGGCAGGAGCTTGCTGGATACATTTGAGGAACAACTAGAAGTCCAGTAAAACTATAGGGCAATGAGCAGGAGAGCTGTTACGGAATGTGGTCAGAAAGAAGAATGTAGAATCATGGAAAGTCTCTGGACGTTCATAAAATCTTGGCTCTGTACTTACTAAAAATTGTACATGAGTAGTTCTTGACTCCCCGAGATAAGCTGAACTCCAGTGCATGTGATGGGGCTGGCCTGAGAAGAGCATGAAGGGTGTCTGTCTAATAAGAAAAAGCTAAAAAAAAAAAGATAATATTTGGGTCCAGGTAGGCTGATACAGATTCAGGTAGGCTGATAGATTTGGTGATGGGAGCTTATGGAAGTTATATTTTGATTGATTATAGTTTTTTTTTTTAAAGTAAAATAAACATCCTCAGAAGAAGAGAGGAGAGACAGAGATGTATTGGAAGTTTTAGGACTAAGGAGAGCAATGACATTGGACAATGCGAGAAATGCGAGATTGATGGCCAATGAAATATGATAGGATATGTTGAATTTTATAAAATATCATTAGACAACCTATAATTAATATATGTTATATATTATACATATAATTAATAAATGTTAGACAAACAGATAAATATAATAATTATTTTATTATAATTCTACTACATGTAATACTATATAAATAAAAATAAAAATTTCTATTTTTATTTAAACTTTTATTTTTATTTTATTTTTATTTTTAATTTATTTTAAATAAATTTTTAATTTATTTTATATTTAAATTTTTTATTTTAAAACTTTCTCTAGTAAGGGAGTTTACCATCTTAATGGAGTCTTAGCAGTGTTGCAGAAAGGAAAGGTCAGAAGTGTCATTGTTATAGGTCTTCAGTGTGAAAGCTGAAGTTGTTTAAGGTCTTTAAAGATAGGGAACTAATTGGGTTTAGACAAGGTTAATGATATAAAGTTTAGAATTGGTGAACATAGAGAAACAAGGGTCATGATGCAAAATCTTGATGTATAAACTCTGATTGCCAAGCAAGTGGTTTCTCAGTTGAGCAGTCTTTTGCCTCCAACAAATTGATCTGTGAGAATTTTCAGAAGCAAATACTGAAGTTATTTATAGATTTAAAGCCCTATTTTTGCTTGGCACAATTTCTTGAAACAAACAACTAAGTCATGTTGACATAGATGATCTACAGTTTTATCCAAGTCATAGTGATACACATGGTCTCAATTCCCCAACCCTATTTGTCATTTTTCAGCCCAAGCTGGGCAATAGGTATATCATTATCATATAGGAAAACCATCATCAAGATCTACATCATTTTTTGGAGAGTCATGATTGCATAGCAAGTTGGTGATGGCCAGTCATACCAACTGCTACATAGGTCAGGTTTTCTTATTCTCTTGTAAGATGATCATTTTTTTGAATCACTTGATAGGACAGTGGCTGTACAACAACATTTAAGGTGCTGGAGACACACATTTGAATGGTGCCATTCAGACAAGTACTAGAAGAATAATTATAATCAGAGTTCATAGACTTCTAACTCCAAACCCGAGAGTGCCAAAATTAAACCAGGAGAACAGGTTTCATCTATTTTCTAAAGAGCTTGCAGAACCAGATATGGGGATATTAGCCAAATAAGTTAATTTCATAATTTCTTCATTGGTTTTTCACTTCTTCTTAATAATGTTAGAGGTCTCATAAAAATCCACAAGGATGAAAGTGCAACAATTTCCCCCTAAAATGGCATATCTATAACCTTAAAAGGCCATTATTCTGGGTAGGACTGCCTTTACGTCATCATATTCTTAACACCATGAATATCCATTGAACCATGGAAGGTAGGAGCTTCTCACTTTGCATGTCTCTTTTAAAGCATGATATGAAAAGTCTTATGGACAGCAGAAAGCTATCTAGAATTTCTACTGAGTGATTAAGATTTTAAACCTCAAACTGAGACCCAGTTTTTCTGCCTCTTGAATCATGAGGAATTATGAAGAAGGCCTATAATTTTGTAAGATCTAAATTTGGCAGAACATGTAAAACAATTATAAATAGAGATGACATACTTGATAAATTTTTCATGTAAAAGTGTTTGTCAAAGATAAATTCTCTGACTATAGGTAAGAAAGACATACTTAAAAAAATATTTATGATGGAATATTTACTCATTTAAATAATGAAAGATTAGAATTGAGAATACTGATATTTAGAAGAATTTGCTTTGAGCTTATCAGTTACCTCAGTTCTGTAGAGAGAACATTTTCTTAATGAAAAGTATTATAATTACAGAAAAGATTCTATTGAAGATATCAACAGTTTCAAATTTATTAACACTCTGGTTTTGAAGAAGATTACAGACAGTTTTATAAAAATATTAAATAGTCAATTAAAAATACATTCTTTAGACAAATACCAGTGAGGTATGGTTTAGGGACAGATACAGCTGAGAAACTTATTAAAACTACTTATGTATGTACCAGTAATATTTATGCTGTCTGTCCTTTTTCAATATTCTGATAATCAAGATAAAGTATTTTCCCCCTTTACTGTATATTTGTGTATGTTATCTCTATGTTCTAAATAGAACTTCAATTTTGGAAATAGTTTTTAAATGGAATAATTTTATACATCTCACAGGATAATAAAAATAACTTTCAGCAAGAAATTAATGTTTATATTAGTTTAATTATTTTAAAGGCCTATATTCATTCTTAGAATTGTTTTAGTTTGGATTATAGATAGTATAGTCTCTCTTGCTAATGCGGTGAATAAAAGGGGAGGGAATAAAGTGGTAGGAAATAGATTTAAAGAAGGAGGCAAGAGTCAAATTATGCAGGACACCAAGGACAACGGTAAAGAGTTTGGATTCTATATGAGATAGGCTCTCCTATCTCTTGCATATTCAAGGGGCAGGAAATTGAGCTAAAATTGAAATTACTCCAAATTTTAAATATTCTATTAACACATTAAGTATCTAATTTGAATATGAGAATAATAGCAATAATCATTATACACTTCCCAGTTTTAATTGGTTATTGTGTTCACATAATTTTAGTAAGAAAAAGCTTTTCCTAAAAGCTTCCTGTGCATTATAAGTTTACTTTATCCCAGTGTTGAAATGCCAACACCTTTTCATAAAGATAATTTTAATCCTATATGATGGCTGGCAAAGATTTCATATACTTAGTCAAAATGTGGTATTCAGACTTCACTTTAATTCACCATTCTTCCTTTCCCTACTTAGTTTATTGGATTTAAGGTGTTTGAAAATTCATTTTCTTTATTCTTTCTCAGAAAAACCCTTCTCTCTCAAGTGTTTGCCTGTTCATCTCTTTTCAGTTAGTTCTAGAATGGCTCTGATGTCAATGTGGAGTTCATTCGTGTCCAGCAATATCTCAGACACTATTTTTGCTTAGTGTCTTCTCTGTGGGGCTGATCAATAAGAAATTACCAGTTTTTGAGCTACAAAAAAAAGCAGTTTCATATTGTCTTTTTTTCCTTCTTTTTATTGATACCGAAATCACTGATCTCTTTTCTCTTCCTTCTTCTTCCTCATTTAGTTCCATTAGTTCCTTCATCCTTTAGTATGAATAATTTTTATGATACTAACATTGGGAGGGGGTTTATAATTGGCTACATATTAAATTATGTCATTAATAAGAAATATTATAGGATACTTTCTACATGCCAGATGTTTTCTATGGGCTCTGTAGGTATCAACTCCTTCCCTCTTTCAAACAGTTCTGTGAAGGAGATGCTGTTATTATCCTTATTTTATAGATGAGGAAACAGTTGCTAATTATTTAAGTAATTTCTCCACAATCACACAGAGAGTAGATAGATAACTAAGTTAGAAATTTGAACACAGGTACTCTCTACTACTATACCCTACGGCTTTGTTAATTAGTTAGGGTGAACAGGTGATTGGAAATTAATACAATATAGGACAAAAGAGGGCAAAATCAGCATTCCCAGTAAAGGGTCTAAAATGGGGTATTTGGTTTAAATAGAGATGTTTCAAATTTAGACCCCTTTCTGACAAACATAACCATCTTAGGGAAATTTTAAAATGGCAGAGAGCTTTGGAGACCCAGTAAAGTACACTGTGGAGGTTTTGGAAATGTAATATTGGAAAGAGCCCTATCCAGAAAGAAGAAGGAAAAGGAGTGTGCAGTATTCAGTAATCTGAGGTACCAACCAGGATCAGTACCAATGATCTGGGGGACAAGAGTTGAGTGAAGTTCTCTTTTTTTTAATTTCCCTTAATGTTTATTTATTTATTTTGAGAGAGAGAGCGAGAGCGAGAGAGCATGAGCAGGGGAGGAGCAGAGAGAGAGAGAGAGAGGGAGACACAGAATTTGAAGTAGGCTCCAGGCTCTGAGCTGTCAGCACAGAGCCCAATGCAGGGCTCGAATTCAAATCATGAGATCAAGACCTGAGCTGAAGTTGGATGTTCAACCGACTGAGCCATCCAGGCGCCCTGAGTTGAGGGAAGTTCAGAGGCAACAAATGCTCATGCGAGAGAGGCTAATATAGATGGCCTGACTTCCTCACAGAGAGCTTGCTGAGGAACTGCCACATCTTATCTAGGTTCAATATTTGTTGCTGCAGCAGACAGTTTTAATATTGTTGTTGCTGATTGCATGCTCATTACAATCAACTGGGATGAGGTTCTGATTGTGGTAATTATAACATTACTAAGAAAATCTTATCACACTTACAAAATTATCATATTCCAAACATCTCAAATTTATGCAGTATGTTGTTACAGATAATGCAAAATTCTAAGAAAACAGTAATACCGCTAATAGAGAATTAATTGTGTACATAGGGTATGCTAGAAAACATATTTGATATGAATGCTGACTCTTTAAATATGGTTCAATTGAATAAGTATAATAAGTAATTGTGTAAAAGTTTAATATGTGGCCTAATGGCATAAAAATCAATTGAAATCTTTTTGAACATATTTTTAGCTCACATATAACTGTAACAAATAAAAGTAAGATTAAAAAAAAAACTAAAAATAGGGGCGCCTGGGTGGCTTAGTCAGTTAAGCGTCCGACTTTTGCTTAGGTCATGATCTCGCGGTTCATGGGTTCGAGCCCCACGTCAGGCTCTGTGCTGACTGCCAGCTCAGAGCCTGGAGCCTGTTTCAGTCTGTGACTCCCTCTCTCTCTGACCCTCCCCTGCTCACGCTGTCTCTCTCTCTCTCCTAGAAATAAATTTAAAAAAATTAAAATAAAATAAAAAATAAAACTAAAACTAAAAACAAAGAGACTTTTTCTTATGATCCAATTAGATAAAAAAATTTTTTTACTTTGCAACAAGAAAATGTTCTACTTTTAACCAATAGAAGCTTCAGATCTTGGCAATGATAGCTTGATGCACCAAATAAGAATAAACTAGGAGTATTTCCTATTTGAGCAAGATCAAGAGAAGATAAATCTTTAAGATACATAGAGTTCTAAATTCTTTGGAAATTTTGAGGACTTTTATAGGCAAAGTTTATTTATTGCCTTTAAGTTGCAGATTTTCCCATTGTCTAGGACAAGTCACATATATAATATTTGTGTTAAAATGGGCTATTTTGATACTTTTATGTGTATTATGTCTATTGCAAAGAAAATATAATAGGGTGATTGTGTATCCTTAGGTTATAAATATTATTATAGCTTATAAATTTGTATTAGTATAATTTAAAGTATTTAAAAACATTTTCATTTTTTTGACTAATGACATATCCTGACAGAGGTTGACAGCTTTGGGTAACAGTGTATGGACAGGAATATTTTTCTACAGGTAAGTGAGCTAATTTAAAAATAAACAAATTAAATCTCTGTCCTTGGAGATTAAAAGAATATGAGATGCCACTTCTCACCTATCAAACTGACAGAGACTAACACTCTTAAGTAGTATTGGCAAGGATATACTAAATGAACATTCACTTTTACATACTGTTGGTATAAACATGTTCTGGTTGATATGATACAACTTGTTAGAGAAGCTTCTGGCAATGGATGGGCGTTTTAGGAATGCTTTGGTTGAAAGTAATAGAAAATTGGACTTAGGGTGGCTTAAACAAATAAGGTTTATTTTTCCTTACATGCCGAGAAGTATGAAGTAGGTTTCTGGGTCAGCAGTTAATGATGTCAGTGCCAGCTCTTCTGTGATTCTCTTAGCCTGCTCCTCATATCTTTCACCTCATTGTCCCAAAATGATGTTGGTAATTCAGGTATCTTTTCTGGACCCAAAGCAGAAAAAATGTGGAAGAGAGAAGGGCTATGCCAGCTTTAAGGAAAGCAAAGCGATCTTCAGGTGTTCCTCTAGAAACTTTTGCTCCTGTTTCAAGGGCCAAATAGAGTCCTAAGGTCCTTCCTAGATCCAAAGGAGATTGGTAAAACTAGTATTTGGCTTCCAACCATTTTAATGAGAAGTGGTAAAGGAGACATATGGCTTTGCAATAGGCTGTTAATAATGTCTATCAAATGATAAAAACAAGAAGTACATTCCCTGTAATCCAGCAATTCACATTCATGAATGTATCTTTCAGATATATTTCCAAGGATATAATATAAGATATTCAATGGGAATTTTTCTAGTGTTTCAGAAGTCCATGGAGCTCCAAATTTGGAGATGATAGACAATAACTACTTCAAAGCATACTGCTCCTCCCCTACATACACACTCATCAACAGAGCCTAAAACTTAAATTGGTCCTCTGACTCTTGATGTAGACAACTTTTCCTTTCCATCCAAGGTAAGAGGGCATGTAAAAATCTGCTTGTGGTGATCAGAGTGATATTCAAATTATAGGAAACTGAGATCACACTTCTCAGCAGGTCTGCTTGCCAGGCTGCAGACATTTGTAGGTCCGTCTTAATTCTTATGGAAAAGAAATTGGAGGAGCTAATAACTCATGACTTGTGGTGTTGGACCTAAGGGTGGTGGTGGGAGATGTCATGAACATAGGAACCATTGTGTCTTTTATGCCTGGAACATTCTGAAATCTGAAAGTTGACTGATGGTAGGAAGAGCTTACCATCCCTTCTCATTATATTCATTGTTGAAAGTGTTGAGCTGGCCCTGTAATATCTGATATGGTAGCCATATCGGATATGCTTTTACTGAACATTTGAAATACAGTTTGTCCTAATTCAAATGTGCTGCAAGTGTCAAATATACATTGAATTCGAAGGTTTAGCATAAGAAAAAAATATATGAATTTTAAGATATTGTTCCATGATGAAATGGCAATTTCTGATTAAATAAAAACATATTGTTGAATTGTTCACTTTTTATTTCATTTTTAATGTGGCTATTAGACAATTTAAAATTCTATATGTGGTTAGTATTTGTGGTTCATATGATATTTCTGCTGAACAGTATTGAGTTAGGCTAAAGTCTTGCTTCTCTTTACATTGTTCACTCATTACTTGGAAAGAGGATGATTTATCTGATGAATCTGGGAAAAGGAGCTGACTATTCTGGCTCAGTCTTTCCCTTTCTCCATTCTTTGGGTGACAGCCTGTTCACCAGAAGCATGCTTCTTCATCTGCTAAGGATTGGGGAGTCAGCCCTTTGTGGGAAAAGTACTACAGTCTTCCAGCTGTGCCTATGACTGGGTAGATAATTCCATCTCATTTAGGGGTGATGCATTAGCAAATATTATGATCAAAGTTCTAAGCTATTTCCTGCAAACAAGCTTCTATCAATAATAACACCAATATCTAATCTCCCCCTTTTTTTTGGACTCCTATATCTCTCGTGTAGTTGATTTTTATTTCAGATGGAGAAAGGATTACTTTTTATTAAGACCTCTCAAACTGTAACGAGACAGAGAAAGGATAGCAAAAGACTCATCTATACTCCCAACAATAAGCATGACACAGATGCATGACTTTGCTATGGGTTTGCTCTCCTCCATTGCTATGGAAGAATACCAGGTTTGAGCCATTATCAATCAAGGTGGTAAACTTTGGGGGCAAGATAATTCCAGCAATAAGAGACTGTGCAATGGGCTACCAAGGACAGGCCATGGAGAGGCAGGATTTGGGGCTGATGGAGTGGTGATCTGCAAGAGGTCAACCAGAGAATACACCACCCCTCCCCTGGTACTGTGCAAACTAGAAATGCTTGTGGGGTCTTCCAGAAAATCTGCATTTGAGTAACTGCCTTGTGAGGATCCTGATGGTGGATTACAATAGCACAAATCATTTAAGAGATGGTTACCCCCTTTCCACAACTCTTCTTCCAGGTCTTAGAACTTCAGAAAAGAAAAAGAATTTTAAAATAGCTTAGTCAAATGGGACTGAAAAAGACAAAAGTCAAAGAATAGATGATCTTCCCCTTCTGCACTAAATCATTATTTAGGTCTAGAATTGATTGTGAAATCAAATTTTCTATTTACACTCTATAAGATGTTTTAATGCCTGAAAATAGTAGTGAAATGGAATGATATGTGGAAGGTAACAGATCTGCCTGAGGTGTTCTGTAGGAGTAGGAATGGGGAAGAGATTAGAGCCATGATTATTAAACTTTAATATGCATCAGAAGCACTTGGAGGGCATGTTAAAACACAGATTACAGGATTCATTTCCAGGGTTTCTGGTTCAGTAGGCCTGGGGGGGTCTCTGGGACTTAAAAATTTGCATTTCCAAATTTCCAGGTGATATTGATATTAATGCTAATAGTTCAGGGACCATGCTTTTAGAACAATTGTTAAAGACAGTAGTAAAAGAACAACAACAACAAAATCAACAACAATAACAAAACAATCTTTCTTTTGCATCCATTAAGTTCAGCCTATTTTATAAACTATAGATAAAGATAGGGGTATAAAGAAATGCTTTATTTGCAAGAGCAAAAAAAAAATGGTACTAAATAAATTATGGTATATTCCTGAGATAGAATACTGTATTTTCTTTATAACTATGGAGATATGTATTAAATACATATCTTTGAATTGTAAAAATCATGTAGCCCAGCAATATCCTTTTTTTTGGTAAATAAATATATGCTTGCATGTGAATTAAAATCATATGGAAGAATACACAAGACTATCAAGAGTGGTGTCTTTGTCTGAAGTCAGATGGTAGAGAGCAGGTAGAGGGAATTTGACTTTGAAATATGTATTCTTCTAGTACTCTTTGACCAAATGTTTTTATTAAAGAAAAAGTAGTAGTTCTAAAAAATCAGTGCCTTTGCATATGGTAATCCATTCAAGCTTAATGCCTGCCCCCTTTTATTTTGGCCTGAAAAGTAGCCTGATGAAATATATAATCAATCTCCTTTATAAAAATTTTTCCAAGTTACTCTTTACTCAGTAATTCCACTTTTGTGGGCTTAGTTTGTTCCTCCTAAATTTACACGTTGACATTTTAACTCTTATCATATGACTGTATACAGAGGTGGGGACTCTATAGGGATAATTAAGGTAAAATAAGGTCATGTGGATGGGCCCTATTATACCCTGTACTGGTGTCCTTATAGGAGGAGGAGATTTGGACAACAACACGTGCACACATAGAGGAAAGACCATGTGAGGAAACAGTGGGAAGACAGCCATCTATGACCCAATGAGAGAGGACTCAGAAGAAACCAAATCTGCTTTCTAGATTTCAAAACCATGAGAAAATAAATTTCTACCGTTTAAGCCACCCAATCTTTGGCACTTTGTTATGCAGTCCCAGGAAATTAATACTCTCATATTACTTTCTTTATTCCAATCCTAAAGCATTTGCCATATCACATTTTAATATGTCATATTTCTTGTTTTCCACTAGATTATAGCCCTTTGTATTAGAATTCCATTGGTGTCATAACAAATTATTACAAAGTTAGTGGCTTAAAATAGCACTAAGTTACTATTTTAGAGTTGCTCAATAGATCGGAGGTCCAGTGTTCTCACTGAGCTAAATCCAAGCTGTTGACATATTTCTGAAGACTCTAGAGGAGAATCTATTTGCTTGCTTATTCAAGTGTTGGCAGAATTAAGTTCTATGTGGTTGTAGGACTGAGGTCTCTTTTCTGGCTGTCAGCTGGAGGCTGCCCTTGCTCCTAAAGGCCCCCTACATCTCAGAACTAGCAGGAGAGTAGTGAGTCCTTTCCATTGCCATTTCTCAGATGACCAGTCATCTCCTTCCTCTCTAACTGCAGCCAAAATGTTCTTTGCTTTTGAAGATTCATGTGATTAAATTGGGTCCATCCAGACAATCCAGGATAATCTCCTCATCTCAAGGTTTGCAAACTTAATCTTATTTGCCAAATTCTTTTGCCATGTTAAATAATATATTCACAGATTATGGGGATTAGTGTATATATACTTCTTTTTTTTTTTTTTTCCCCAGAATAAGACTTTATTACAAATAAAGCTAAAATATTTGATGAATGCCATAAAACAAAAGAATTAGAAAGAATATACATTAAAACAATAAAGAGACTTCTTTGCAATAAAAACAGCAAAATAAAAAAAGCAAAAACAGAAAAGGTAACATTTCTAGTGAGCATATTTTAAGATAGCACTTTCATGCATATTTATCATGACAGTAAAAATTTGGTACAAACTATATAGAAAGCAATTTGTTGATGTGTACCAGCAATCTAATCATTCAATAATGTTTACAATGTGAATAACATTTGCATAATTTCAAAAAGGGATGGATTTCTTTTAACAGCAATTTTAATAAAATGCATAAACAAAATTGTCTAAAATAGGGCAATGTTTCAGTAAATTTTTTTCACAATTATTTTATTAATGTAATAGGTTTTCTAAGACTATCATTCAGGGTACCTGGGTGGAGTGTATATATACTTCTAAACTTAATAATAGATTTCATTCATTTTTTGCATCCTAAACTTTTATGAAGTCTTGGAAAATATATTAACTAAATTTCCTACTTTAATATGTGAATGGAAGCCAGAATAAAGGAAGAGAGGATGGGAGTGAAAGAGAGGGATAAAAAGGAAGAAAAGAAGGAAAAATGAAGGAAAAGAAGAATATATCCCTCACAGAATTTCACCTTATCAAGTAGAGGTTCTAGCATAATATCCAGTATATAAAAGTTAGCTGCCTACTCCATTAGAGCAGACATATAAAAGGAATTTAATAATTTTTGAATAAATCTAAACAGGATTTTTATGAATTTGCCTTTAATCAACTACTAATGACTAATATAGAGAGATAATTACAGTCAATTTCAGTAAATCATATTATCTAGAATGGTTGGAAATGAAATGCTTTGGTTGGTCAGTTATTCTGATTATGTTGTAAACCGTATGATCCTCCTCTATTTTTAAAGTACTACAATAAACTAAAATACTCTTCAAAATTATTTAATTTGTTTGTGATTAAGGAACCCCCCCCCCCCCAAATCTTGAAGTGAGCCATACTGTCTTCGTAAATAACTTTCAGGGTAATGTTAGCCACTAGGGAGAAGAGAAATCAAAATCTACTGCAATCTTTTCTGGAAAAACTGACTTATTCTATAAACCTTGTTTGACCTTGGAGAGGCCCATAGCAATGTCTAGATTTAGATATAATCTCTCTAGAAAAAATTTTAGGGGGTAAATGGAATCTGTTGTACATTACTTTTAAAGCATACTGATGAGAAGTTAATCAGTTTTAGCCATGTTGGTTGGGTTTTATGTGGATAGCCTTGAATAAATGCAAAGGACTTACTCAGCAGCAGATAATTGCCAGAGTGGGTTGGTTCATAGAACATCTGAGAAAACATGATGTCCTTGATGAAAGCATTGCAGGATTTCTCAGCAAGACAAGGATTATGTCGTAAAGTTCCTTTCTTGACAGTTTTAGATTTTCTTCAACTAAATGCTCCTAGATCTTTCAGTAGGGGTGTTGTAAGTACATAGGATTTTCTGTCAACCATTTTCATGGCAGATAATCTAAAAACTTTCACTTTAAGGTAAAGCAGTGTTGCTGTATATTGATCAGCAAGCTTTTTATTTACTTATTTTTTAATCTGAGAGAAACAGCGTTAGATTCTTTAGGTTAATACTCCAATTCCAAACACATGACGTCAGTGTTCCTGAAGTGCTTTGCTGCTATGGTAACCCACAATTCTGAAAGGCGCAGGTGATATTTATCATGCTCTATTTCTCACTCTGTGCACAGGGAAGCAGCTCTGTGTAGCCTCTGAAGAGTATCGGTGGTGGGGCTGGGCCAGAGTGGGAGCAGAAGGGCAGATTGTCTGCTTTCCAGTTTTCTCGGTTTTCTCCCTCCAAATTGACACTGACTGATGATTAGCATTTTTCTTAATACCCTAAAGATGGATATCAATTATCCATGATAATTGAGTTCTGAGTCAGAAAAAAATGAAATCCAGTGGTCATGAAAAACTTATTACAAATTTCTGTTTCCCCTCCCAACAATATTTAACCAATTTTCTGCAAAGAAACTAAGTGGAGTTCTTTTCTTTACTCACCATCACCCCTTCCCTTGTTTTGGTTTTTGCTACAAGTACCAAAGAAAGTGAGGAACTATCCATAAATTAAATAATCAACTTCCAAATGGCCTAGATTAAGAGCAGGTCAAATAAATTTTCTACACTAGAAGATGCGTGTGCCACACAGTATTTTATTTGAACAATACTATCTTCTGGTCATGAACTTCGTTCTTTGTTTTATGCATTTTGTGCTCATCAGTCAGCTCTGTGTGTGTGTGTGTGTGTGTGTGTGCGTGCGCGTGCATGTGCATGTGTCCAAAAGGGGGGCTGACTGATGGTGACTAGTGCATTGTATGATGTGGCAATGCTGCAACTCTTGATGACCTAGCATTCATGCCATCTTTGCTCTTCCTTTTTTATCTGGATGAAACATTCCTGGTGTTTTTCATTATCAAAGAACAAATATAATTGTGACTTCATATTGCAATTGTGTTTCTGATTTCATGTGTCATGTCTTTTACAGTTTCTACAGTGACAGTCTAGCTTCTCTGTGAATTGGGGGCCTAACACTGAGTAATTTCCTCCTGTTTCTTGCTGATTTTATATTTAATGCTAGAAATAACAAGTAATAGGCTCAGTGTCATACACAGACTGGCTGAGAATAATTCTTATTTTTTTCTTTTTTCAATTCTTTTAAAAACTATAAGAAACTTATTATTATTCCCAAAGCTGTCATTTTTATAATTACAAAATAAAATCATACATACCAACTCTGTAGTTGGTTCTTAGAGAAATCTTGATAACCTGTTTTACTAAAGCATCTCTGGAGAGTTAAATTACTACTTTAGAACTGATTTGTCCTTAGAAAGTAGAATTTTATTTTTAAAACTTCCCCTTGTACTGGTGATCCCTCTATACTCTGCAAAGAGTGCTACATGAGTGCAACATATTCCTATCACCATGTTTCCATTATGTACCAGTGTTTAAAAATGAGACAAAACTTGATTTGCTCAGATGTTCCAGATGCTCATTCTTTTTACAAATATTGATTGACTTGTGTGTGTGAAAATTAATCATATGTAAACCCTGTCCACAAAGAAATTAAATACGAGGGTCATAGACCATGCACATAAATAACTAACATAAATTATCACACAGGAAGTAGAAAGAAAGGCAAAACCTAAAACAGATGAGAGTATAGATAAAATGCCATGAAATTTAGAGGAATATGAAATTATTAGAGATCAGAGAAGATTTTTATGGAGATTAATCCTTTAATTAGTGAATCAGATATTTACTAATTATCTACTATGTGCCAAGAAAGACAGATAGAATTCTTTACAATTTGATGGGAGCTAGCAGTTGAGTTGGGCTTTGAAAATTAAGTAAGACAGAAACATAAAATAAAAGACAAGACAGTTACTTGTCATATGGTTCACTTTTTAAAATCTATCATCTACCTATCGACCTACTGTTTTTAGATTTGGACTGCCTGGATTAGGAACTTCAATTTGATTTTATGAATATTTTTTGAAAATACTGGCTTGAAATGACAAATAGGCAGCCTCTCTAATTTCTCCTTACACGTATGGATATGTGATCCATCTTTGCTCGATTCATGGGGATATTAGGAAAGCCTTTTGACTCTAAGAATTTGTTGCTTAATTTATAATTCCTGTTGGAATGCTTGATCTATAGGGTTCTATTTTGTCCTGCACATGCTGAGAAGTCATACGTTGTGGAATCTGGGGACTACTTGCTTCCTACCTTATCTTTCCTGACATTACCTGACAGTAGTATTTTAGTAGGGGAAGATATATTTCTATCACCCAAATCTTAATCTGAAATATATGCTGCCATGAAAAAAAATATGAGTGAGGGCTTTATGGAGTGGAATCAATGCTATTAGTATTTGTTTTAGTCACATTTGGTGAAATTAACTTTTGTCAAGGGGTGACAAATTTAAAACTTTTGTCCTCTGGGGAAATGAAGTTCCACATGAGCATATTATAGGCAAACTTTTGGAAAATACTTGTATTCACAAATGGTGAGCTATATATATTTGTCGAGAAAATGGTGAGTTTTGATAAACTTACCTCTATGGTGTTTTGCTCAGAATAAAGAATGTATTTTAACAGCACTGGAATATCTAAATATAAACTATGAGCATCTTCTTTCAGTCCTGCCAGAAACTTGTATTCAGTAGGTAAAGAAGACCATGACATTTACTTATTGCGATAGTTGTTTTAGCAGCCTCAAGGTTGATGTAGCACTGGTGGGGTTTTTTTTTTTTTCTTCTTTCCTCTGTGTATGATTCAATATATTTCTTTCTTGAGGCTCACACAGAACTATAAAGGATGAATAATACATGTACAAGGTGTTTATAATTTCTTCCTTTAGGAAAATTACTTTCATCAATTATTAAAAGCTGATAATCAATGTTGATTATCTGAGAATGGGCTAAGAAAATTAGAACCTCCGTAGATACACATGCAATTTACATATGGAGAGAGATTAGTACAAATTAAAGAGGAAGTTAAAGGATTTAAAAAGGGCTTTGAGGCTTATCTATAATTTTAGTAAGCCTTTGATGTTTGATTTAGGGATGCTATCAAAACAGGCTGTGAGACAGATATGAATAGTTTGAGCTAGACTATTAGTAAGTAGCAAGTTGAGCTGTGCAGTCAGAGTTGTTAGCAAGACCAGAAAGGATACATGATCAATAGCATCATGAATTATGTAAGGACGTGGCCATGTCCGAGTTTGTAGAGATTCAAGAAGATTAAGACTAATATTGGGGGGCAAATGGCCCAAAGAGAAAGGATTTAGCCTTGAGAGTGTTCGTGGAACAAACAGGAAAGATGGGAAACTACATCTAACATAAGTAGTATTGCACATGAGTAACACTCATGAATCAGGTAAACCAGGCAGTGTTGCAAGAACAACACAGAAGCAGCAGTAATCAGCAATAATAAGAGCTGGGGTATGGAAAAAAATTACTAGTGAGGACTAGTCCCTTAAAGACAAATATATATGTAAAGGTAGTGAAAGTAATGTGGGATAGATGGTAAGCATTCAACAAATAATATTTGAAGTTGAATCTGAAATTCAGGAAGATTCTGGCAATCTGTAGCAGCCAATTTGCAAGGATTCATTTCCTTGTTATGTTAAACAAAAGGACAGGGAGAAAATATGTCACACTATTAAAGGATCTGGAAAGAGACTTCATTACCTAGATCTAGATGACTTACATTAACCTGAGACTGATTTCTTATTAAAGTGTATTTGGGGATCTACTTAATAAATTAAATTTATTTGGGACAAATCATAATGTAATATTGCATATAAAACCATTTCCCCCTACATTTCTGTTTATTTTTCCTCCCTAAACTTATTCTTTTACAGTTTCCAAAGTCTGCTTTAAAGAACTCTATATGTGTTGAAAATAAGATCATTCTAAAATAGACTGAACCATTCATTCATTCATTTATTTAGCAATTACTTATTAAGTATCTTTTAGATGTCAGATATTATGAAACTTGTCAGAGATGGAGACTAAAACCCAGAAAAAGATAGTAGTACACCTTGAGAGCTCTGGAGGCATCAAAGAAGCAACCAATCCTCCCTGAAGGTAACACTTCGCATATAAATTATAATTTACAAGGTTAAGATGGTAGAGAAGGAGCTTCCAGGGCAGGAAGATTAGTTTACAAAAGACATGGAGATATGAAAGGGTCTGATGTGTTTTGAGGAAAAGGTGAGATAAAATGGTGTGGCTGGAGCACAGCATTCATGAAGTTGAGATTCATTGGCCTTGATTATAAAGGCCCTGAGACATTAAGCTAAAAAAAATTGGGTCTCATTCTTTTCCATCTGTCAAATCAATAGTAGTTTTGAACTACACAAGTGGCTTGCTCTGAATTATGTTCTAGAATGTTAACTCCAGTGGCAGTTGGAAGATAGATTGGTGGGAGGGAGGACTAGGTTTAGATGGGAGAAAACAGACAGTTACTGCAGTTTTTCAAGGAAGAGAGAAATGCTTAAATATAAGAGCAGTGAGCATAGAAACGAAAAACCAGATTTAAAAATACTTCTCAAGTAAAAGTGATGGAATTTGTGTCTGGTTGGATATGGGAGGTGAGAGAGGAGGATTGAGAATGGCTTAGAGGTATTTAGTCCGAGAAACTAATTCAATTGTGATGTAAATGAAGATTAAGACTAAAATAGGCTCTTCAAGGTGAGAGGCAGAGAACATTCTGGATTACCCATGCTAGACCACAGTTTAGATAGAAAAACATTTTTCTCCATCTGGCATCCAAACAGGAACTAACACTGGCAGGGTATTGCTTGGTAAGCCAGACTTAACACGTAAAATAGAAATCACACATAAGAGATATGTTCAACTACTTATGCTTTGGCACGAGTGGTGAGGCAGTTTCTTATGCAGTGGTATGAGCAATGGCAGCATCTCTTGTTTCCATAGTTTTTCTTTAATGTTTTCCCATGCATGGCAAGTTTTCCATATGCTTTGCTGGGTAGATTCTTGTTGCCATATGGCAGCATGTAATATGAGAAAAAAAATCATAAAGAAGATGTTCCTAATTGTCTAAAGGGATTGCTTCTGGAAAATCACAATTTCATGCTGGGTTGCAGACCTATTCATATTAGATGGAATGTCTAGGTTAAGAAGTTGACCAGTACAGGAGCCATTAATGCATGGATGCTAAAGACATTGTTAATTTCCTATATTTCTTATGGAAACAAATAAATATAACACAACATCAAAACAAATTTGGACACAGCTTGGTATTCTTAAGGGGAATAATTTTACTCTTGCCAGAGGGGAAAGGTAGAAAAAGAGGTAAAGTGGCTGCTTTTGCTGATCTATCCCTTGTAGAATTAAGTATCTGTCCTTTCTCAATTCAACTCAGCAAACATTTCTATGAATATCTAGGTATTTGAAATATTAAAAGACAAATGGCCCTAGGCACTGTGTAAGTAGCACTATGGTTCTCATATCATACACATCTTTTTTTGTCTGAAGCCTGGTTTAGTGGCTGAGTATTCTCAGATGGATCACTTCACCTTTTTGAGCTTCAGTATCATCTCTTAAATGGAAATAATAATGTCTGCCTTGCAGACCTATCAAGACCATTAGAAATAATATACATAAATGCCTTATAGCACTGCCTGTCACAGTAAATGGAAGTCATTGTTATGTTGGCTTTTACCTCTGTACCTACATCAAGACTGTCAGTTAACTTCAGTGATAGATAGCTTCCAACTATATTTAGCTTTTATTGCTTTATTTTGTATATATCGAAGAAATACATTTAATGTAAATTTAGAAAGTTCCAGGGTGCCATATTCATTAAATTTTAGATCAAGGTGATGTTTTACTCACTGGTGCTTATGATGAAACTAGTTTAAAACATGACATTCTGTGATCATTCAAAATATGTTTCTTATTCTTCAAGATGATATGATTTGGAAAGATTATATAGTGCTAAATTTTACTTCATTAAACGTAGAACAGATGAAAGGCTACAGGGAGATACTTACCTACTTTTCAAAATGAATGTGTAGGTTCTAAATAAAATTAATTCATCAAAATTGATGATAGATGTTTAGCTATTTAACGTTTCTGGTGGCACTTTAGGGGACGTGGATGTTTTACTTAGGAGTACTTTTGAAACACAGATTGGCATTACTAAGTTTTGTTTTTTTTCACTGAGATAATGCTGATAACAAGGATCCAACAAAGATCCCAATAGCATCCAACAATAAAAATGTCTTTTTCTCACTCATGAGTCTTCAGGTCAACTCCTGTTTGGTTGATCTTGGCTGGGCTCTTCTCGAGCTTGAGCTAGTGTAGGCTGAGCTGACTTTGATTTGGATTCAGGTCTACTCCATATCCTTTACTCCTGGAGTCAGGTTGAAGGGGAAATGGCTATGTGGGGAACATTCTTCTGATTGAGGCCCACAATTCCAGGAGACTAAGCCAAATTAATCACCTTTATAGCCTTTCATAATATGTGGTGTATACATTTACACTTATATTCTACCTTCCAAGGCAGGTCATATACCTAAGCCAAATGTTAGTGGAGATGGGGGCATATATACCATGTCTAAGGGAGATACCACAAAAATCACATGCCAAAGAGTATGGCTGTAAGTGTATTAGGAGACAGTAATGAAGAATTGGGAGGAATAACTGAGAATACCACAGTATTAATCAATATTGAATTGAATACAAATGATTTAACTCAAACACACAGTGAATTAAATGAGCTTTATGGTTAAATTCATTAGAATAGGCTAACATGGATAATTTTAATAATTTCTGACCTTTTGTATAATGACTATATTTTTGTTATTTCATGCAGTAGATATTTATTGAAGACCTACTGGCAGGACTGCTTCATAAACTAATGTCAGTTGTGTTGTAGGTTGCCATGTGAACAGAGTCCTTGGGGACTACAACACACAAGTGCCCTGCCTCATGATGTTAGATAGTATACAAAGAACTGAGAAAAGCCACACCTAAAGTCCTACAGATACAATCCCTGGTCACACTGCACTAACATTAGAATCCAGGACAAGATTTACAATAATGGGATGGAAACTGCACAAATCAGAACCAATAATTATACCACAGCTCAAGACTGGTGTTGGCAAAAGCAAAGGACCAGAAGCATGACACAAGTATGCCATTGGTAAGACTCAGAAGTAGAAGATGAGAAGTCAGAATGCACAGACAGGGCATCAATTTTCAACAACAGCAGATGCTGGGGAGTTTAAAATATGGACCTTGATATTGAAGACATGATGTGTTATAAACTACTGAAGAACAACTACAGAAGTGCAGAAGAACTTAATTTAACCATTTTAGGTTAAGAGAACAGGGGAAATAACAGGCTTGTGTGCTAAGTATGTGATTCTATTCACTATATTTGGCTTCACAGAACATATGTGAATCAGACCAGCCAGGGAATGCATGCATATTGGAATCCCTCCATCTGTCATCCACTTTTGTTGAACAAGTAACAGGTTGTTGTGTAAAATGCTCTACTCTTACGCATCTGACCTCTTGCCAAAACTTATTTTACTTCACAGCATATCAAAAATCTAGCTTTTCCTCTGCATTTCCACAGCCACATTCTTTATCTAGCTACAGTAATTTCTGGCATAAAGTCTCCAATCACTGAATGACCTTTAAAAATGCAAATTTTATTCTGTCTCCTGCCTGCCTAAAACACTTTACTGACTTCTCACTGCTCTTAGAATAAAGTGAAGAATCTTTTTCATAGTCTCAGTGCACTGTCTCCATGGTCCCTGACTACCTCAACAAGCCTTGTCTATCATTATCTTCCAGCTGCTCAGGCTGTGGCACACTGACTCTCATCTCCGCTAGGGATCTCTTTCACTCCCCCCTACTCCTTTGCTTGGATATATGCAACATAACTCAACTCTAAGGAGAAAAAAAGTATTAAAAGCTGTTAGGAGGCTCACAGACTTATTTGGGACAGAGGGTGGCTAGAGAACAAAGCTTGTGGCCATGAAGCCAGGAGCCACATGCCAAATCACTCCAGACACAGTGCAGTGCAGACATGAAGGTCCTCAACACCAAGCCCCATATGTGGCTGTTCACCCTGCCAAGTTTGTTACCCAAGCAACTCATTATTGCTACATCAGCTGATACCTACAGAAAATATCCCTCCCATTGCCCATTCTTTTTTGTGTCACTCGTTTTCAATTCAGTCGTTCATACTCATGTCTGAGGCAAGAACCTATGCAAAGGTGGCCATACTCTAATTTCAAGGAATGCTGGGAAAATGAGTATCCAGCATTTTTTAAAATTTCTTTTCTCAAGGGCAGGCTCTGCCCCTACCAAAAGTCATTAAAAGGTAAATTTATTTTTAAAAAAAGGATTTAGATGTTTTCTGGCTAAATAACAATAGTAGTTAATTCTTACCCATTCTTCAGCACTCAGCTGAAACATTTAACTCTCTCAACAATATCTCTATGGATCACCTCTTTCTCCCAATCCAGGTCAGGTCTGTTAGCAATATACTTTCACAATATTCTTTACTTATCTTCCATACCATTAACACTATTCTTATGAAATGATTAACTCTGTGTTTCTTTGCTTAATTCTTGACTCTTTCTACTAGAATATAGCATCTATGAAGACAGTCATTGTTTCTCAGTGAAACCTTTGTATCTGTAGATTAGACATATAGTGGGTACCTAATAAATATGCTTTCAGTGAATATGTAATACATTACATGACATATCCCACTTCAGAAAGCTTTCCAAACAATGTTGTCTACAATGAGGTACTTCGTACTTGATGACAACTTACAAGATAACCATTTCTTTTGGTAAAAAATTAGAGATAGGAAGTGTAGGGTTGGAAAGAAATGTTTCTTCTACCTTCTTAGGTTTAGTACATGGGTCCTGAAAATTAAAATGATAAAAGAAGTTTAAAGGAGAAAGGCTTATGATATAGGCACATGGGACTTTGCAAAAAAGAATAGAAATTCCAAAGAATTTTTTCCTAGGCTTGAGAGCTTATATACCATTTTATACCATATATATATATATATATATAATATATATATAATATATATATTAATATATATTATATATATAATATATATATTAATATATATATTAATATATATTATATATATAATATATATATATAAATATATATTAATATATATATTATATATATATTATATATATATATAATTCATATGCCATTTTAATAAAGAGTGATAAATTGTGGAGATGTGATGAGATGAAGGAAAAGAGGTTAGGGCTTTTAGAAACAGGAAATTATCTGAAGGTAAATATAAGAAGAAACTAATGGAAAATAATCATTGGTTAGTAAGGTTAAGTCGGGGCCATCTCCAGGGATAAGAGTTGAGTTGTTTTCAGTGTTTAAGAGTCATTCTTGGGGCGCCCGGGTGGCTTAGTCGGTTAAGTGTCCGACTTTCGCTCAGGTAATGATCTCGCGGTTCGTGGGTTCGAGCCCCGCGTCGGGCTCTGCGCTGACTGCCAGCTCGGAGCCTGGAGCCTGTTTCAGTCTGTGACTCCCTCTCTCTCTGACCCTCCCCTGCTCACGCTGTCTCTCTCTCTCTCTCTCTCCTAGAAATAAATAAAAAACATTAAAAAAAAAAAGTCATTCTTCTCTTTTTGGTATGAAAGATGGGAGCAGCAACATCTTCAGCATTTGAAATATATGCCCTTCTTTTAGGCAGAAAGGGAGAGGGCAGAGTTCCTCTTGTATTT
This sequence comes from Hyaena hyaena, assembly GCF_003009895.1. Taxonomy (NCBI): domain Eukaryota; kingdom Metazoa; phylum Chordata; class Mammalia; order Carnivora; family Hyaenidae; genus Hyaena; species Hyaena hyaena. Next base: position 80,969 of record NW_024082149.1, on the reverse strand, counting down.
GCAGTTTCTTAATTGCTTTCAGCTCAAAATAATCCTGATGTCAAAGTGGCACATTTTGAGGTAGCATATTCTGATCCCCTTTAGAGGAAAAACCTTACATGTATTAAACATGTATGTGTATGCCAGTTAAGCATACACATAAAATAACTTAGTACTTTGCATTAGTTTTTTTTTGTGTTTAATGTAATTTATTGTCAAATTGGTTTCCATACAACACCCAGTACTCATCCCAACAAGTGCACCTCAATGCCCATCACCCACTTTCCCTTCTCCCCCAACCTCGATCAATCCTCAGTTTGTTCTCATTATTTGACAGTCTCCTATGGTTTCCCTACCTCCCTCTCTGTAACTTTTCTTTCCTCTTCCCTTCCCCCATAGACTCCTGTTGACTTTCTCAAGATCCACATAGAAGTCAAAACATATGGTATCTGTCCTCTGACTGACTTATTTCACTGGTCATAATACCCTCCAGTTCCATCCACATTGCTGCAAATGGCCAGATTTTATTTCTTCTCATTGCCAAGTAGTATTCCATTCAATATATAAAGCACATCTTCTTTATCCATAACGATGCTGTATTTTGTCAAATGCTTTTTCTGCATCTATTGACAGGATTATATGGTACTTATCTTTTTTTAATGTGATATATTGCATTTATTGATTTGCAAATATTGAACCAGCTCTGCAACCCCGGAATGAATCCCACTTGATCATGGTGAATAATTCCTTTTATATGCTGTTGAATTCAATTTGCTAGTATCTTGTTGAGAATGAATCCATATTCATTAGGGATATTGGCCTGTAGTTCTCTTTTTTTGCTGGGTCTCTGGTTTGGGAATCAGAGTACTGCTGGCTTCATAGAATGAGTCTGGAAGTTTTTCTTCCATTTTTTGGAACAGCTTGAGAAGGATAGGTATTAACTCTGCTTTAAATGTCTGGTAGAATTCTCCAGGGAAAGCAGCTAGTCCAGGACTCATATTTGTTGAAAGATATTTGATAACTGATTCAATTTGCTCACTAGTTATGGGTCTGTTGAAATTTTCCATTCCCATTTGAGTTTTGGTAGTGTATGGGTGTTTAGGAATTTGTCCATTTCTTCTAGGTTTTCCTGTTTGTTGGCATATATTATTCATAATATTCCCTAATAATTGCTTGTATTTCTGAGGGGTTGGTTATGATATGCCTAGTTATATCCATGATTTTATCTATTTAACTCCTCTCTCTTTTCTTTTTGAAAAGCCTGGCTAGAGGTTTATCAATTTTGTTTATTTTTTTCAAGAAACCCACTCTTAGTTTCATTGATCTGTTCTACTGTTTTTTGTATTCTATATTGTTTATTTCTTCCCTGATATTTATTATTTCTCTTCTTCTGCTGTGCTTGGGGTGTCTTTGTTTTTCTGCTTCTAGTTCCCTTAGGTGTGCTCTTAGATTTTGTATTTGGGCTTTATCTTGTTTTTTGAGATAGGCCTGGACTACAATGTATTTTCTTCTCAGGACCACCTTTGCTGTATCCCAAAAGGTTTGATTGTTGTATTTTCATTTTCATGTGTTTCCATATATTTTTAACTTTCATCTCTAATTGCCTGGTTGACCCATTCATTCTTTAGTAAGATGTTCTTTAAACTCCACGCTTTTGGAGGTTTTCCAGACTTTTTCCTGTGGTTGATCTCAAGTTTCACAGCATTGTGACCTGAAAGTGTGCATGGTGTGATCTCAATTCTTTTATATTTATTGAGGGCTGGTTTGTGATCCAGTATATGATCTCTCTTGGAGAATGTACCATGTGCACTCGAGAATAAATTGTATTCTACTGCTCTGGGTTGTAGAGTTCTAAATATATCTGTCAAGTCCATCTGGTCCAATATGTCGTTCAGAGCCATTGTTTCTTTAGTGATTTTCTGTCTAGTTAATCTACCCATTGCTGTAAGTGGAGTATTAAAGTCCCCTGCAATTAGCACATTCTTACTGCTTATGTTTGTGATTGATTGTTTTATATACTTGGGTGCTTCCAAATTCAGTGCATAGACATTTATTGTTAACTCTTCCTGATGGATAGACCCTGTAATTATTACATAATGCCCTTCTTCATCTCTTGTTACAGCCTTTACTTTAAAGTCTAGTTTGTCTGATATAAATATGGCTACTCCAGCTTTCTTTTGACTTCCAGTAGCATGATAGATAGCTCTCCATCCCTCATTTTCAACCTTATGATGCAGGTCTAAATGAGTCTTTTGTAGACAGCAAATAGATGGGTATTGTTTTTTTTCTTTATCCATTCTGATAAATGGATAAATGTCTTCTGATTGGAGCATTTAGTCCATTTACATTCAGTGCTATTATTGAAAGATATGGATTTAGCATCATTGTGTTATCTGTAGGTTTCATGCTTGCAGTGATGTCTCTGGTACTTTGTGTTCCCTGCAACATTTCCTCCACAGAGTCCCCCTTAGGATCTCTTATAGGGCTGGTTTAGTGGTAACGAATTCCTTCAGTTTTTGTTTGTCTGGGAAAACCTTTATTTCTACTTCTATTCTGAATGACAGTCTTGTTAGATAAAGGATTCTTGGCTGCATATTTTTCATGTTCGTCACATTGAAGATTTCCTGCCATTCCTTTCGGGCCTGCCAAGTTTCAGTAGATTGGCCTGCTACTATCCTTATGTGCCTACCTTTGTATGTTAAGGCCCACTTATCCCTAGCTGCTTTCAGAATTCTCTTTTTATCCTTATATTTTTCCAATTTCACTATGATATGTCGTGCCAAAGATTGATTCAAGTTATGTCTGAGGGGAGTTCTCTGTGCCTTTTGGATTTCAAAATCTGTTCCTTCCCCTGATTGGGGAAGTTCTCAGCTATGATTTGTTCAAGTACACTTCAGCCCCTTTCTCTCTCTCTTCTTCAGAATTCCTATGATACAGATATTGTTCCATTTGATTGCATCACACAGTTCTCTAATTCTCCTTTCATGCTCCTGGATCATTTTATCTCTCTTTTTCTCAGCTTCCTCATTTTCCATAATTTTATCTTCAATTCACCTATTCTCCTTTCTGCCTGTATAATCTGCACTGTGGCTGCTACCATTTTATTTTGCACCTCATTTATAGTATTTTTTAATTCATCACGACTATTTTTTTATATCCTTTATCTCTGCATCAATGGAGTCTCTTCTGTCTTCTATGCTTTTTTTAAGCCCAGCAATTAATTTTAGGACTATTATTTTAAATTCTTGTTCAGTTACGTTTCTTATTTCTGTTTTGATCAATTCTTTAGCTATCACTTCTTCCTGGAACTTCTTTTGAGGAAAATTCTTCTGTTTCATCATTTTGGCTAGTTTTCTTCCCCTTGTAAGTTTTAAAAGCTTGTTCTGTGCTCTGTGCCTGTGAGTACTGCTATATTAAAGGAAGCTCATACACTGTGCAGGGCCTGGCCATTCAGGAGATGTTTTTGGGGGAGTGTTACTTGCTCTCTGTTGTTGTGTCTTTGGTTATTTTATTTCCCTACTTGTAGTGATGTTTTGGACCCTCCACCACATGTGCTTTTTTTGTAACTTGAAGTAGCCCTGGAAAGGAAAACAACCAGACAAACAAACAGGAAATAAAAACATGCAAACACACGAATAAACAAGCAAACAAATAGAAACCAATAAAAGCCCCCCAAAAACCACAAACCAAAAAACAATCTAAAAGCAAAAAACCAGACACACCAGCTACAAGTAAAGAACAGGGTGGAAGCAGTGCTGATGGAAGAGCATATACAAAGAGAGAAATGGCAGGAGTGGGGAGAAAGAGGAAATGAACATTGACCAGGCAGAGAGACGAAGAGGCTTACTGCAGAAAGAGAGAAAAGAGAAAAAGGAAGGAGGTGAGGAAAAATAAATGGAGTTAAAGTTACCCAGAGAAACTATATGGCCTGATTAATCCAGAGAGAAAGAAAGTAAAGAGGGAGGTGTAGACCATGCATCAAGAGAATGGATTAAATATGTCTGTTTAAGTAAACCACTAACCAGAGGGTGGAGGAAGTAAGAAGGAAAAAAAGGAAGAATATATCTAAATAACAAGAATTGACCTAGAATTAATCCAGGCAATGCCTCAGTGCTGGTCTGGAGGATGGGATCGTATGGTTCACAGCATCTATCCAGCTCCAGTAGAAAAAGCGGCTATCTAGTATGGAGGGGCTGGTTTGGTGTAGGCAGGTTCCTCCATCTGCTATGGGCCCCACAGACAGATCCCTGAGGCCCCACCTTGTTGGTTGTAGGGAGAAAAATGGAGACCCCCCAGTTCCTTCTTCATGGACCAGGTTTCCCAAATCACTCCTTTGGATCCATCCTCACTGTGCTGTGGGTGCAGACATGTTGAGCTGTCTTGCTCTGCCATCTCCTATGTCCCATGTTTAGCTGGATTTTAAACTCTCACTCTGTGCGCGTTAGTGATGCTGCCCAAAATGTAATCCTGTGGCTGTGCTGCAGCACCTCAGGGCAGGGGACCGCATTCTCCTTCTTCAGCCTGCGCCCCTGGCCTACCACTGAACCTGGAGGTGACTCCCCTCTTCCCCAGGTGAGCAAACAGGGAAGCTGGCCCTAGTCCGAAGAAGGCCCTGCAGTTAGAGATGGGGTGATGGGATCCCTCTCCATCCCGGTTGGAGGTTTTTCTCTTGTCCAGATACAGTCCTGCACTTCCCAGCTACTCTTTCTCTTTCCTTTGTCTCTCCGCAGAAGGGGATTCCTCCCCTCCATGCCTGAGTGGCAGGTTTTATCTCCCCCAGTTCTCAGACCTATGGGGCCTTCTGGTTTTCCCATTTTCTTCCTGGTAGACTTTGCCTCTTTCCTCCCAGACTCTTCTTCAATAGTTTGCATTAGTTTTTTACTTGAACTTTGATTATTTTAAAGTTTCCAAGCTTGGACTCTTTTGTACAATTTTCTCAACCCATATGTTTGAGCTGTGTTACTCAAATCTCATGCCTCTCCTTTAATTCCCAGAATTATCTTCTCTGCCCATCCTTTTGCTAGTTGTCCCCCCTTTTTTGTAATTTTGAAGGACTTTGTACTACTTTGTGGTTGATAATCAGCATTATTATGTAGAGGTGAATTATTGCTATTCTTCATAGACAATACATGGGACCAGTTTTATATAGATTAAAGTTATGAAGATCATAGATCATGTTTCTTAAAAACAGTGTCGTAATTGTGGGTTCACTTCTGACCAAGGGCTAAACAACATACATAACAGGTAAACCTATTAACACATGGCAACTATAAACTTTTTAAATTATGCAAGTGGAAAAATTATGTTCCAAGCTCTATAAAATATGTGTAATTCAATAAGGGGCTCCAATTATAAGCAAAAGGGGTGAAGGGGCTCACTATTAAAATTTTCTAGATTTAACACCAGTATACAAGCCATGAAATTGATAGTTTTATAAGTATGAATGAATGAACTTAGTTTTCTTGTTCACTCTGTTTTAATTGCTTTTATCTTTTTTCCATGCCTCTACTCCTCTCTCAACTTCAGCATAATTTTTGGAAAGGGCTCAATTCGGATTTATTGATTCATTGTGTGAAAGGTGCTAGAATACAATGTTGAGCAAAATATACCCTTTACTGACCCTGCATGGAGTTTATGGTCTGTGAAAATTTAGGAATTTTATTGAATGATTGGCAGGTATTTATTAACGAATCACACCGGTATATAATTAGAGCTGACTCTTGCAGGATGTGGGGGGTGTGGTGCCTACCCTCTGTGCAGTTGAAAATCCACGTATAGTTTTCGACTCACCAAATTACAAAAACCCAATTGTTGACCAGAAGCCTTACAAATAACACAGCTAGTCTATTAACACATATTTTATATGGTATATGTATTACATACTGCATTCTTACAATTAAGTAGAGGAAAGTAAATGTAATTAAGAAAGATATAGGGAAGAGACAATACATATATAGTACACTATATTTATAAAAAAATATCCAGGCCATTTATAAGTGGACCTGTGCCGTGGGAACCTGTGTTGTTCAAGGGTCGATTGTACGATCTATAACTACACAGTAATATAATGGTGATCTGCTGGAAAAGACAGATAGGAGGATGATGAAAGCAATTAGCAGGGGCTTGTTATCTACTATAAGAGGATGAGGAAAATCGCTCCTGAATGGTGTTAAGCAGGCAAAAGTGCATACAAGTATAGGGGTGAGATAAGGTACAGTGAATGTGACAAGATAGTCGCATTGGCATTTGAGAGTATTGGAAGGTATTTGTGGACTGAATAGAGGCCTGGTTTGTTTGTGTGTGTTTGGGGTGGGGTGGGGTATGTGTTTGTGTGTGTATGCATGTGCCTACAGACAAAGGTTCTCTTCTTGACCAAACTCTAGTCAGGCTTCTCTGAACTGTCTTTTCAACTAGACCCCAAAAGTTGAGCTTCCATGTTTAAGTTTGCATTGTCCAACTTTAGCAAGAACCTTGCTACTTCAGTTAAGCCAAGATCTTTTTCCCTGAGTATCTGATCACTCTTGATATTTGATGGGGTTCCTCATTCTCCACCACCTTTCAGCAAGAATCCTGTTAGGTTGGCTTCATTAGAATTTCCCTGATGTGTCCTTCTAGTAATTTTCCACCCTCCAATCCTCCTACCCCTGCTTTTTGGCTATAAACACCTACTATGTCTGGATCTGTTCAGAGTTGAGCACACTATCTTTTTCCTGCTGTAGAACCCCATTGCAGTGGCCCATCTTTCCATCATGATAGTCCCCCCAAATGAAGACTGCCTTTCTATATTTATAGAAAGTATGATACAAGTATCATGAATAATTTTCTTGAACAGTTTATGTATTTCCTTTTGTGCTGCTTCTCCAGCTGTATACCTTTTTTTTTTTTTTTTTAATTTATTTATTTCTAGGAGAGAGAGAGAGACAGCGCGAGCAGGGGAGGGTCAGAGAGAGAGGGAGTCACAGACTGAAACAGGCTCCAGGCTCCGAGCTGGCAGTCAGCACAGAGCCCGACGCGGGGCCCGAACCCACGAACCGCGAGATCGTGACCCGAGCGAAAGTCGGACGCTCAACCGACTAAGCCACCCAGGCGCCCTGTCCAGCTGTATATCTTATGTGTGGCTCATAACTGATAACTTAGAACCATAAGGTAGAACTTTTCAAATATGTGGGTAGAGTTGGCCTAAAATAGAGGATAGGCATGGCATAGACCAAGATGAATGAGAGAAAAAGTGAAATAGAAATATCTAACTATATTACAGAGCTGTATATTCTATTTGCCTGGTCATTATTTATGTTTCTTTTAACCAGAGGAAGAGTCCAGCTCTTGAGGAAACTCAACTCCTGAATCCATTAATCCCACATCTACCTCTGTTCACCTCTCACACTATACTCTCTGCCTGGGGTGCCCTTCTGGCTCAGTTATCAATCTTTTGCTTCCATATCAAATAGCCTTTGAAATATTTCAAATTTGGTGTGTTTTTGTTTGTTTTCTTTTTTTTTTTTTTTACCTCAAAGTTCATGATTTTTAGCTATAGTTAGAGGTTGACTCTCCTGATTATTGTTCTTTGTATTATATGCTCTAAACTGCCTGGTTCCTTTATATAAATATATATAACCATTTATATTTCTATTTAAATTGTTGGGATCCACATTCCCTTTGTTATGCATACTGTAAGCTCTTAGAGATAAACTACTGCAAGGATTTAATTTGCTTCTTGTGGGTTTGCTTGCCTCAGGCTGCTGCCAAATGTATCCAGGAACATTAGCAATTTGCAGCAATTCCAAGGCTCCATCATTTATAAGACAAAAACCAAACGGCACTATGATTACACAGAAATTAGAGCAATCAATAGATGTAGTACTTCCCTACACAATACATATGACCCAGTAGATTATAAAATAGTCAGCTTAATAGTACACAACTGTATACTTCTAGTATTCTTTATTATTTGTTCACATATATATGAGCTATGACAAGCCGTAATGAAATGAGAACTGAGTAATGAATCTAGTCCTGGTTCTATGTAAGGCAGCCTTATGACCTTGATCAAGACATACACCTCCTTTAAATATCAGCTACTCCATATGTAAAACAGGTATGATCTTACCTTCCCTGACAGGGTTATAAAGCAGATGTGGAAATTCTTTGGAAATGCAAATTTTAAGGTGTGATAATGGTTATTGAACCCAATAAAATAGCCACAGACATGCATGGTAAAGTATGTTTAAATTGGCATTGATGTTGCATACATTTCCTGCAATTGGATGAAAACATCTTTACAAGAGAGAAACTGAAGCTGGCTATGTAGTTTTCTCCTTGGCAGATGTTGCTATGTGATACGCCTTGTCCCATTGGGAAGGTCTCAGAAAATTGCACATTCATTTTAGCTTTAGCTGTATGACTATGTGAGATAGCAGGGAAAATATTAGCTTTCTGCAAGAAATATGCTAAACAATGCATTGAGCCATTAATGTACTGAATCTATCAGACCTAATTTCTGGGATGTTTGATTTGTAGTTGGTAAAATTTACATGATAGTGCAATAAAAATAAAAACAGGTCGTTAAGTAAATTTGTTGTTTGTAGAAATTAGCATTGATTTCATCAAGCTGCATTCAAGATCTTCCTCTAGAAGTTTTGTTTATCAATGAAGAAATAAAAGTGATTAAAAAATATTTTACAACCATTTGAAAAACAACAACCGATTATCAAAGATGAGAAGGCTGGTTCTTGGCAGATTCCAAAAGGAATTTTACAAAATATATTTAATATGTATGAATAAATTAATCCTCTCATCACTTTGACAATGAAACCAAAGTAATAAAATATATGATCCCAGTTTTCTGCATAAGGATACTAAAGTAGAAAGGTTATTACATGCTGTAGGCCATTCTGAGAATCAATGTCTGAGCAGGGAAAAAATAATAACTCTGGCATTCTGGCTCCTGAGAATGAAATAAAGTCATTTGGACTTGGTTTTCTACTTAGGGCTTGTAACAGTCAATCTTAGATTTATTTCACCGCGCATGTTTTTTTTTTAGTCTCCTTACTCAAACCATTTAATTTCCCTCCAAATAATATTTAACAGAGGAAAGCAAATTTCATCTATCTGTGGCATCATGCACATAGTTTGCTAAACATATATTATTTGATTGAGTTACTAATAGTGAAATAGAAGAGGCATCTACTTCAGTGAAATAAAAAAGAGGAAAATGTTCAGTTTGCTATTTCTCTTTTCTTGGTAAACTACCTGAAGACTGACTTCCTAAATGATGCCTGAAGACTGTTTCTATTTTGCTTGTTTAATACTACACACAGGCTGCTTTTATTTGGTTTTAGGTGATGAAGTCTGTGTTTTGGTGCAGTGAGTAGGTGGAAGCCATGCTGCATCTGTTCGATTAGCACCTGGTGTGCCTGGTCCCAGAGTTGGCTTTATTCCCAAAAGGCAGTTGGGGAGTTCATCACACAGCTGCTCTTCACGGATAACAATAGAAGCTGCTCCATTCATTTTATGTCATCTCACTCAGCTTTTTCAGGAATATGACATTTTTATATGATGTTGTATATATCTATCAGAAAATAAGCCTCATTGAATTGTGAAAATACATCTGTTACAGTTTTATATGACACTTGGTTCTTAATTGAACATAGTTAACAGTAGTGTTCCTCCTACCTGGGAGATGTATATATATACACACATACACACATATATAAATATACACACACATTTATATATAGTTTTCAAACCATTTTATTAGTTAAGCAAGAATACATAATATTAGGTAAATGTTTCCTATTAATTATCTAAAAACATATGTTATGAAACAGAGTAGTTTCTTTTAATAGGATTTGACACGTCAGCTAGTCACAGCCAGATTTGTATTATTACAAGCAAGACAAAAAACAAGCAATACAAATATGTGAAAACTTGAAATGAAAGCTTACTCGCAGATCAAATGAGGTGAGGAGAAAATTTTTATCATGTTTCAATCCATTAGGTAAACAATGTCTCTATTAGCACATGGTGAGCTGAATCTGGGCCATCAAAAATAGCTTTGGAGAGAAACAGATTGGTTCATACAGGAAGGATATAAGGGAATTTTCATGACCACACCAACCAGAACATTTAGGTCTCAAGAGATGGCAGTTTCATATTTGAGAAAAGATGTGGAAAGAGTAAGGAAGAAGAAGAAAAAGAAACCAAACTACTAATAAAAAGAAAACTGAAAATGACAGCAAAAAAGAAAACAGAGAAAATGGGTTGAGACTCAAAAGAGAAAATGGAACATGAACAGGAAATATTTTTGGTTATTTCCAGGTCTGTTAGGGAAAATCATTGTCTAAGGCTATTCTGATCCTAAACTACAGTAGGTGATTTTGATCATCTGAAAGAATTAAATTCAGCAGGGGGACCTGAGCATGTCTTAAGAAGAATCATTAAAAAGGGCTTAGTCCTTTGATTTGGTCGACAATCTATTATTTTAGCTTCATGATGCAGGTGCTGTAATAAAGGAACTGTGGTGTCTCAGTTTGTTCTCAAGCAGACTAGGCATCCTGTAGCATGTGATCTTTTAAAACATTTGAAATATTTTATTATGTTTATTATATAAATGATTTTAATGTAAAGATTAGAGTAAGCAGACAAATACAAAAATTTGTTACCTCTCCATTGTGAGATATGCAATGTTAATATTTTATTTAACAGACTTCCAGAATTTAATCTTTCATATACATGTATGTATTCACACACATTCACACGAACACACGCACACACAAAAAACCATATTTTACATGATTTAATAACAATTATTTTCCATTTTCTTAAACATCATTCTGTATCTGAGCATATTTCTGTTTTATATACTCCTCTTAGGTAATTATTTAACCTCTCTCCAGATTGTTTGTCATCATTAATTTTTCATGCAACATTTATTGAGTGCCTTTGGTGTTCCAGGTATTAAATAACAGTTTAAGTCTCTACCCTCATGAAGCTTACTTCATGACAAGCAAAAAACATCTGAACCAAAAGATGATTAATATCAAGTCAGAAAAGTTCTAATTGCTAAGAAGAAAATAAAAGGAGATAATGTGATAGAGAATTACTAGTGTGAAAGGGGAGTTGTAATGGTATCTATCTAAGGCGATTCTGAGAATTATGTATGTAAAACGTTTCATTTGATGCCTGATATATGGTAAATACTTTTGAAAAATATTTTTAAAAAGGCAATTATAATATTAGGAGTGAGAGTATGCCATTATGGTAGTGCTTACTATCAAAAAGTAAACTGAGGTATATTAACATTTTAAGTTTATTTGAGTGAACGTTGATTCCAGTTGGGCAGTGCAAAACCAGAATTGGTTAGGAGCTGTCCATGGTGAGGTGCTGGGGGGAAATTCCTTCAAAGAGAAGAGGCCAAAGAAACAAGGCCAGGAGGTTATTTAATTGGCCATAATTTAAGCAATTATATTGTGGAAAGCCTAGTTGGCTGTTGTGATTTGTTGTCCTTTGGTTTCAATTTCTTAACCTTGAGGGATTATAGGTTTAGGGTTTGATTTGCTTACAGAGGCTACTGAGGCAATAAAGCCACCTCAGTCTAATGGCCTCCTTGTTTACTTAATTGAATACTACACTAGAATGTTATGTAGTTGCTGTATTCATTCCACCTTGTGCTGCCCATCTCCAGTTTGCCATCTTCCAACTGATACTTTCCCATTCCTGATAAATTTATTTTAAAGTATTATCAGTTTTGGTACCTTTTATTTACAACTTTAAGTTTCTGAAGGACCACAAATAGTCTTGGAAGTAAAAAAAAAAATAAAGCACTATTAATTATAGCATTCGTATTATAAATGCCTTACAAACGTTTTTTTTAAGTGAATAAAAACAACTGGACTTGCCTGTTACAAACAGTGAAATTAGTCTTATAGCAGTCTATCAATTTAAAAGCTCTTTTTTTTTTTTTCAAATAGAGTGGGCACATAGTTGAATTAAGTTCTCAGAGACTTGCAGGGGAACATGGTTTCCTGGATCAGCTCTTGCTACCTTCTAATCCTGCTTCCCAGGAACATCCACTTATAACTCTTTTATCTGCTCTAATTTTCCTAGGTATTTATCTTTTTGGTTCCTTTAAATATTCTTATACTGCTCATAATCAATTCTGCCTATTTATCAACAACCTCTAGTTCCATAGCTAAAGATTGGCTCTCTGTCGTGTCACCCTTCCCCATAGATTTTATTTCCTTTCTCCCCTCTTCTTAATATAGTTCGATCATAGTTTGGGTTACATCATTCATTATTGTTTACATTTAAGGTCTAAGAAAAGATATTTCTTGCAGAGTCAAGAAGTTGTCATGTATCCTTTCTTGTGGCACTTTTTGATTTTCTTAGAATTTATAGTTTTCTTATTTGCCTGGTATCCATCCTTAGTTTTGTGCCTGTGCACAATGTGCACAATGTGCATAATGTGCATAATGTGGGAGGCATTATGAACACATCAATAATATTTTCCAAATGTCACCATCTTAAGTCACTAGCTTATTGCTGTTTATTTTTTCATGGTGGCCATTCTCAGAGACCTCAGCCCTCCTGCTCCCATCTGGACTAGTTAATCTTGAGGCTAGATGCACAGCTGCCATTTTGGGATAAATAAATGTGTATTATTTTTGAGAGAGAGAGAGAGAGACAGAACGTGATGGGGGAGGGGCAGATAGAGAGTGAAACACAGAATCCAAAGATGGCTCCAGGCTCTGAGCTGTCAGCACAGAGCCCGATGTGGGGCTCCAACTCATGAGCCTGAGCCAAATTAGAACAACCAACAAACTAAGCCACCCAGTTGCCTCTTTAGGTTTTTTCTATTTTCCATGCTGTTGCTTCTTTTATCAGGTGTTGAACTACCAGGATCCTTTAATTTTCTAATCTTTTCTTCTACTTTCTTTCACTTTGCTTTTTTGGAAATAGTGTTAGCATTATCTTCAAGTCGTTATTTTGAAGTCTTAAAATCTCTCTCTCTCTCTCTCTCACACACACACACACATATGTATTTATTCATTTAGTAACAAGTTGGTTTCCATATAACACCCAGTGCTCATCTCCACAAGTGCCTTCCTCCATGCCCATCATCCCCCTTTCCCTCCTCCCCACCCCCATCAGTCCTCAGTTTGTTCTCGGCATTCAAGAGTCTCTCATGGTTTGCCTCACTCCCTCTCCCCCACTATTTTTCCCCCCTTCTTCTCCCTCATGGTCTTCCGTTAAGTTCCTCTTAATTCTATACGTGCAAACATATGGTATCTGTTCTTCTCTGCCTGACTTATTTTGCTCAGCATAATACCCTCAAGTTCCATACATGTTGCTACACATGGCCAGATTTCATTGTTTCTCATTGCCATGTAGTATTCCATTGTATAGATAAACCACATCTTCTTCATCCATTTGTCTGTTGATAGACACTTAGGCTTTTTCCATGTTTTGGCTATTGTTGAGAGTGCTGCTATGAACTTTGGGGTACATGTGCTCCTATGCATCAGCACTCCTGTATCCCTTGGGTAAATTCCTAGCAGTGCTATTGCTGGGTCATAAGGGAGTTCTATTGTTAATTTTTTGAGGAACCTTCACAGTGTTTTCCAGAGGGGCTGCACCGGTTTGCATTCCCACCAACAGTGTAGGAGGGTGCCCATTTCTTCACATCCTCGCCAGCATCTAAAGTCCTCTGATTTGCTCATTGTAGCCACTCTGACCTGCGTGAGGTGGTATCTCAGTGTGGTTTTGATTTGTATTTCTCTGATGAGGAGGGACGCTGAGCATCGTTTCATGTGTCTGTTGGCCATCTGGATGTCCTCTTTGGAGAAGTGTCTGTTCATATCTTCTGCCCATTTCTTCACTGGATTGTTTGTTTTTTGGATGTGGAGTTTGGTGAGTTCCTTATAGATTTTGGATACTAGCCCTTCATCTGATATGTCATTTGCAACTATCTTTTCCCATTCCATCGATTGTCTATTAATTTTATGGATTGTTTCCTTTGCCGTGCAGAAGCTTTTAATGTTGATGAGGTCCCAATAGTTCATTTTTGCTCTTGATTCCCTTGCCTTTGGGGATGTGTCAAGTAAGAGACTGCTGTGGTGGAGGTCAAAGAGGTTGTTTCCTGCTTTCTCCTCTAGGGTTTTGAGGGCTTCGGGTTTTGAGGGCTTCCTGTCTCACATTCAGGTCCTTTATCCATTTTGAGTTTATTTTTATGTATAGTGTGAGAAAATGATCTAGTTTCATTCTTCTGCATGTTGCTGTCCAGTTCTCCCAACACCATCTGTTAAAGAGGCTGTCTTTTTTCCATTGGATACTCTTTCCTGCTTCATCAAAGATTAGTTGGCTGTACACTTTTGGGTCCACTTCTGAGTTCTGAATTCTGTTCCATTGGTCTATATGTCCGTTATTGCGCCAATACCATACTGTCTTAATGATGACAGCTTTGTAGTAGAGGCTGAAGTCTGGGATGGTGATGCCTCCCATTTTGGTTTTCTTCTTCAATATTGCTTTGGCTATTTGGGGTCTTTTGTGGTTCCATACAAATTTTAGGATAGTTTGTTCTAGTTTTGAGAAGAATGCTGGTACAATTTTGATTGGGATTGTATTGAATGTGTAGATTGCTTTGGGTGTAATGACATTTTAACTGTATTCTTCCAATCCATGAGCACGGAATGTTTTTCTATTTCTTTGTGTCTTCTTCAATTTTCTTCATAAGTTTTCTATAGTTTTCATCATACATAGTTCATATTTTTGGTTAGGTTTATTCCTAGGTATTTTATGTTTTTTTGTGCAATTGTGAATGGGATCCGTTTCTTGATTTCTCTTTCTGTTGCTTCATTGTTGGTGTATAAAAATACAACCGTTTTCTGTACATTGATTTTGTATCCTGCAACTTTGCTGAATTCATGGATTAGTTCTAGTAGGCTTCTGGTGGAGTCTGTCTGGTTTTCTGTGTAAAGTAACATGTCATCTGCAAAAAGTGAAAGTTTGACTACTTCTTTGACAATTCTGATGCCTTTTATTTTCTTTCATTGTCTGATTGCTGATGCTAGGACTTCCCGCACTATGTTGAACAACAGTGGTGAGAGTGGACATCCCTGTCGTGTTCCTGATCTCAGGGGGAAAGCTCTCAGTTTTTCCCCGTTGAGGATGATGTTAGCTGAAGGCTTCTCATAGATGGCTTTTATGATGTTTAAGTAAGTTCCTTCTATCCCGACTTTATTGAGGGTCTTTATTAAGGAGGGATGCTGTATTTTGCAGTAGGACCTGTTCTAAGTTGATCTGTCCTTTGCCCACATGGTCACCACGTTGTACAAGAAAGCGATCAGATAAGTTTATTGTAAGAAATGAGAGGTCATTTGTATAGTTCAGCGTAAGACAATTTGGATTTGAAGCCACTAGTTAGTACTTGTATTAATTTGGGTAAGTTATATTACTTATGAAACCTATTTTCCTATCTATAAGATAGGTATAATAATACCAGATTATAGAATGCTGTGAATTCTAAATAAGAGAACTTATTTACTGTCTGTTAGCACAGGGCTATGTCCATAGCAAAAGTGCAAAAAAATGATTATTATTATATCTATTAAAGGGTAGTAATGAAGGAGGAGCAATGCTCTAAGTTAAGAAGAAAATCTGTCACTTAGCTTGTATTTTGGTTCAGTCTCAAAAAACTCAGGCTATTGTAAGGGTGGCTCTAGGTCAAGGAAGTCATGTTTGGAAATTAGGAAACTCTAGAAGGTGATTAGGAATACTTTGGATGAAAAAGAGTTAGGGTAATGAGTTCTCTAGATGTGGGCATTGATAGCCATGTTACAGGCATCAGCATTGGGAATTGCTGCAGTTTTAACAGTGACAGGATATGTCACTACAGTGTGTAAGAGCAGAAAGGGAGAAAAATATAAAATGCCTTAGGCATGCTAAGAGGACTAATCCATGGAGGATACAAGAGCTATCCTGTGGGGATTCCAAGATCTATTTGGGAGGTATGTTAATGCTGATGGTGGTGATAATGATTGTGAAGGAGTAAACATTCAGGAAGGATACATTTTGGTATATGCAGGGAAGCACTTTTTCTTTGTAAGTGTATCATTGTGATCCTGTTTTTGTTTTTGTTTTTTACTCCCCATATAAGGTGACTTAACTTACAAGGATTATAACTAAAATGGATTGTTGCCCCTACCTGAAGTCAGTTCAGAAAAACTCGCTTGATTTTCTTTCTGACTGTCAAGAACTCCACGGTCTCTGCAAAGCATCTCTGAAGTCCTTCTTGTCTCTTTGGTATGAATTGCCTCATTTTCAAGGACATTATATCCTTGTATGTTCATGCCTTATTTCCATAGGTTTTTGGAATTTTTGATGAGGTCTACATGGAGCTCTGAATGTCAAATCTTACATATATTTAACCAGGATTTGAAAGATAATTTTCATTTTGGTATTCAACAATGTCCCGGGTTATTCTGACTTCTATAGGCCCAATCAATAGAAGAAAAAGCATTACAGCTGGCTTTTGACTTATATAATTTGTTTAAGGCATTGCTAATGTCTGAAGACTCCTCAAGTAGGATTTCTTTGCATCTTGAGGTTGATTATGATTTGATGGTAACTTTATGGGATAAGGGTACAGGAAGGCATAATTTGTGCTATTTTGACTAGTGGGTCAAAGACACCTTGGTTTCTGGCCCAGTTGTTTGGTATTGTAAGCCTGAATTTAGGGATAACCCGCCTTCCTATAATTTTCCTCAACTTGTAGATTCTTTCTGGTTAAGAAATGATTGCATGTTTAGCGACCATTTTCTTTTCTTCTTTGGTGAATTTGAAAATAACTCATGAGAGAATTTTGATAATATCACAATGTCAGAAAAGCATAGGAGTTATCTTCAATTTTCATCTTTCTATTTTCTTCCTCACAAATTACTACCATTCATATCAATTCATTGTCTACTGATACTCATTCTAATTTTGCAGTGGACTTCAAATTTTTCCTGCTACTATAGTCTTTATTGTAGTTTAGACTTTCTTTACTTCTTGTTTGTATTATTTCAACATGCTCCCTGCTCCCAATGTTGACCTTCTTCAATCTCTAATACACAATTATCAAGTGATATTCCTACAGAAAATAATCAATGTTTAATAGTTATAATTTCTTACAGAAGAGAATCCAAAAACCTCAGTGTGTCATTTAAAATCTTTAATAATTTGAGAGACACCTGTGTGGCTCTGTTAGTTAAGCCACTGATTCAGCACAAGTCATGATCTTCCACTTAGTGGGTTCGAGTCCCATGTTGGGACTATGAGCTGTGAGTGGGACTCTGAGCTGTCAGCACGGAGCCTGGAGCCTGCTTTGGATTCTATTTCCGTCTCTCTCTCTCTCTGCCTCTCCCCTGTTTGCACTCTGTCTCTCTCAAAAATAAATAAACTTTAAAAAAAAAACCTTTAAAACCCTTAACAGTTTGATCTCCGTTGAACTTTTCTTACCCTTTCCTCTTTCTTTCTTTCTTTCCTCCCCACTGACTAATAACTTTTCTGCGTACCTTCCCAAAACACATTGAAAATAATCTACTCCCTTAAAATACAGGACCTTGATTATATATATATATATATATATATATATATATATATTTTAAAAATGAGCTGAAATGATCTACCTCATAAGAATTGTTCTCTCCCGTAGCTATTATTTATCTTCTTTTATACCACAGGAAGCCATGTTTTAGATGCTACAAGTTAGAGTTGTGCAGGCTGATTCTTCTAGCTGTCTCATTAGATAGTGAATCCTTTGAGGGTACAGAGTGTATTTTTTATATCTGGTATACCTCACTATGTCTAGCAGAATACTTTAGTTTCTTAGTAGATACTTACTGAGGTAATTAAATGTATTGATTTGAGTTACTTTCCCATTTTAGGTTTCCCGTAAGACACAGTCATATGTTAAAGTTTATTAATGTTGCCATGTGTAAGGACATTTCTCATCTCAATTTCCACAAGTTAAGCTCTGCAAAGCAAGGTACAACACTAAGGACATAGGGTGCCCACTCAACAGGAATGGTTCAGAAATATCATAATCCAAAACTTGAAATAGCATAGACTTAATTATTCAACACAAATGTAATGAGAGCCTATTACTATCAAGCATTGGGAGAGTAACTGTTTCAATAATGACTAATCCAATTCCTTTGCTCCAAAGCTTACAATATAGTAGAAGAGGTAGTTGGGTTTAGTCTTAAAAAAAAAAAAGTGTTGAACAGCTACTTTTAGGTGACATGAAGATAAGGAAGTCTCTGCTTTCAAGAAACCTATATCCTATAAGGGCAAGACAGATGTATAAAGAAATGGCAATAGTACAGTATGTGTTATAATAGATGGATCCACGAGGGGGCTTTGAGAGACGGAAGAGGATTGATTGCCTAACCCATCCTGAAGTGTTAATGACAGCTTCCTATATAAAGGTGTAAACTCATAAATAATTTAAATATCATAAGATAAAGTGTTATATGTTATATTTATGTTCAATCTGCATAGAGTCCAACAAGGTTTTAAAAAGACAGAGTAGAATTTGAGCTGTGACCTAAAAATGAGTAGTAAAAGCAAGGGAAGGGAAGATGGCATCTAAGAAGAGGGAACAGAAAGTACAAGTGGGGTCATGGAGGGCTGTTACTTGTTTTAGGGACTGGTACCTACAAGTCTGTGATAGGATGGGGGAAAGGACAGGCACTGAATCTCAGAGAACAGAATGGGGTGGGGTGAGGTGAGGTTGAGTTATCCTTCTGTGTCAACCAAAATAAGTTTAGACTTAAAGTTTGGAAGGCAGGGAATTCTTGAAGAATTTATTTTCAATTTTAACTTTTAATTAAAGTATTATGCTCTACAGTAAAGGGCATATATAATAACCACACAGATTGATTTTTCAAGCTTCACACAACTGTTCAGATGAAAATACAGAGCATTCAAGCATCTTGGAGAGCTCCTATTTGTTCCCTTCCAATCAGTCTCCAACAGTATTGATTAGTTTGACTTGATTATGTATTTTAAATGTGGAATCACTGTATGTACTTTTTGTGTCTCTGGTTTCTTTTGTTAATGTTTGAAAGAATCATTCATATTACTGTGTATGATTGTACAATGTTTATTTCCATTTCTGTATTCTATTTTATGAATATACCTTACCTTATCAACTCAATTGGTAAATACTTGGTGGATATTTAGCTCATTTTCAGTTTGGGGCTCTTTTGAAGCATTGCTTTGAGCATTCTAGTACCTGTCTTTTGGTAAATATATTGTGTATGTTTCTAATGGGTATGTAGGGGAGTGGTTGGTGTTTGTAAGTCCTGCTCACAGTTTTTCAAACTGATTGTACCAATTCAGACTTCATTGTTGTTCCATACCCTCAACAACACCCTGTTTAAAGAAGGGAAAAGAAAAATACATTTATTAAACAATTATTATTATCTTTTATACCATTACTGAGGTAGGGAGTAGGTGCCATCACATAGTTATGCTGATGTGATTAATAAGGAAACTCATGAAAAGTAAGAAAGTAATCCAAAATCCCATAATGTAGATAATAACTAATATTTATTGAAACTAATTATGAACTAGAGTCCAATAGCTGGCTGAGTAGTGGCTCCCTAAGAGGTACATATCCTAATCCCTGGAATGTGTGAATGTTACCTTATATGGCCAAAACAAACAAACAAACAAAAAAGCCCTTTGCAGGTACAATTAAATTAAGGATTTTGAGATGGGGAGATTATTTTAGATTATATAGGGGTGGTAAATGCAGTCAATCACAAGTGCCTTTATAATGGTGAGACAGAAGGATATTTCAGACAGAAGAGGTGAAGGTAATGTGACTAAAGAGGTAGAGATCGGAATCATGCAGCCAGAAGGCAAGGAATGGAAGAAGAAGAAAGACAAAAGGTAGAAGAAAGGAATATATTCTTCCCTAAGGCCTCCAGAGGGAACACAGTCTTGCCAACACCTGAATTTTGGCCCTCTGAAACTGGCTTTTCAATTCCTGACCTCCAGATTTATAAGAGAATAACTTTCTGTTGTTTTAAGTTACCAAATTTGTGGAAGTTTGTTATAGCAGCAATGGGAAATACAGGTACTAAGCAGTGAGTTAAGAACTTGTCATGAATTATGTCACTGAATGCTATCAGGTAGGTGTGATTAGTTCTATTTTACAGAGAAGGGAAGTGACGTTTAGTATGACTGAATAACTTTCCTATGGGCACAGAGCTAGCAAATATCAGAGATAGGAACTTAAAAACAGAGATGGTGTAACTCCAAAGATAATACTCATGACCAATATAGTAAGTAGAAGAATAAGCCTCCAATCTAGGTTTCTCTGATACTCAAAGTCACAATTTCCCTGTTACATGCCATGTAATGGATTTGTTTTGTTAAAAAGCTTCAGGGAGCATAATGTAGGATAAATTAGGATGAGAGTCAGGATACAGGGAGACCAGTAGAGAAACAAAGTGAATTATTTAGACCAGAAGTGTTGGGACCCAAGACCAGATATACATGGGAACCCAGACTAGTCTTTCAACCATAGAATCATCACACTGAGGACTGAAGATGTACTATTTTATGTCCATAAATCCATGATTGAATGAGTGAGTGAATGGTGAAATGAATGCCTATCAGAACAATTGCTCTTTAAATTACTTCTAACCACAGGGGAGAAGGTTTTTTGCTTGATGGTAGAGCCATTATAAAGAGTGACTTGAGTCTGTAGGAATCTGTGTTTTGGTATCAATTCAGAACTGGATAGGAAAAAATAAGATAGGAATCCTATAAAATAAGATTTATCATCCTATAAAATCTAGTAGTTTCCAGTTCCCTGAACAGAAAATGTGCTCCAAATTAGGTAAAGGTAGAAAATCCAAAGTGAAAATATGAAGTTCTAAGGCTAAGGTATATGTTTCTTTTGAGATAAAGCCACATGACTTAAAAGATTTCAGGTTAAGGGCGCCTGGGTGGCTTAGTCGGTTAAGCGTCCGACTTTCGCTTAGGTCATGATCTCGAGGTTCGTGGGTTCGAGCCCCGCGTCGGGCTCTGTGCTGACTGCCAGCTCGGAGCCTGGAGCCTATTTCAGAGTCTGTGTCTCCCTCTCTCTCTGACCCTCCCCTGCTCACGCTGTCTCTCTCTCTCTCTCTCTCCTAGAAATAATTAAAAAAAAAAAGATTTCAGGTTATAAAAGTAATGCATACTTATTTTCAAGATTTTGGGAAAGAAAGAAAAAGCATGAAAGGAACCCTACAAAGCACTCATTAGCCCACCACTCAGAAACATTTGCTGTTAATATCTTGAGCTTTCCTTCTAATCTCTGCCTTGTATGTGCACTAATCCATTTGGGAGCATAGAGTGTCTGAACCCTGTTTTTTTCACCTATTATTTTAAGAAAAATTACTGTCTTCAAATTTTTTTTTCAAAATTTCAAAAATAGTCATTTGACTTATTCAACAAACATTGATTAAACATCTATTATGTGCCTGATAGTATATGCTTGATGCTAAACATTTATTGGTGAAGAGTAGCTGAGGTCACTGACTTCAAAGGATACTCATCTAGTGGAAGAGATGGTAATTCCACTGGCAATTAGTGGAGAAATCTTTAGATCGTTAGTCACAGGAACCCCTAAATAGCTCTTCTTGAGAGGTGAACACAGGTGCTTATAAAAATATAGCTGTAACCATGAATTCTCTAGCAATCTCTTAGCTTCCTCTTTTCTTTTTATTCACGCTAATATTTCCAGTTTTCCTACAGTAGATACCTGGATCAAGCCTGTCTGAATTTTATAGACTAACATCTAGAAGTCATTCTGGGGTGTTTTCTCTAAGTTGCTGAGATGGGCATGCAGAAAAATTATTCTTTTTGTTCCTTCAAATAGTGTCTTATTTAAGTGCTTTGAGAAAGACAAGAGACACACACAGAGAGAGAGATCTGCTTTACCATTATTTTTCATCTAGTTATAAAAAACTTTACTATACTTGATCTCCCATAGATGTGACTTTTTCAAATACAAAAAACAAATGTTACTGCATCACTGTGGTGTGCACCAACAGTAGACATGATTGCATTTCACTTTCTCTGTAATATTCACACATAATCTTTAACTCAGTGCATGTATCGCTATATGCTAGATGTCACAATGCTGCTATCCTATCTTTAATTTTTTGAGAACTTTGATTAGATTTTTGCCATGTATCCTTCTGTCTATGTCTTGAATTGCCAACTCTGTGAAATTTAGTGTTTTTCCAAAGTTTCAAGAATTTATAATAAAAAATTACACAGTCATGTATCTATCCTATATAGAACATTAAAATGTCAAACTAGATGCTAGTTTTTCATATTTAACTGAATGAAAAGAAAAACACCTTTTCCATTTTTTCCTGACTGAAACCACTTTCCACCATTGGACTCCATTTCATGCTATACATTAACACTATATCTCAAAAGAAGGATCTGAAAAGTGAAGAGCATTTGTCTTTGTCTTTCCTGTTTGTTCTTAAATGTATAACAATCCAATAAGGACCTTCATGGAAGTATCAAGTGTTTCTTCCTGTGTCACATATAGACATTTTGAAAACAAGAGAGAGGAACAATGTGAAAACTGTGATCTTTATCACATTTCTGGGGGGGTGGGCATTTATTTTTTCATTCCAGGCTAAAATCTCCCATCTGGGTTCTGTTAGCATTAGATGAGCTTTCACTGTCTCTAAACTTTTTATTGGCATATTAATTTCCTGTTGCTGCTACAGCAAATTATCACAAATTTAGTGGCTTAAACAACACAAATTTATTATTTTATAGTTCTGTAGGATAGAAGTTCAACACTGATCTCAATGGGCTAAAATCAGGGTGTCATCAGGGCTATGTTCCTTTCCAGAAGCTCTAGGGGAAAATCTGTTTCCTGGATCTTTGCAGCTTCTAGAAGCTGCCCAGATTCCTTGGATTGAGGCCTTTCTTCCACCTTTGAATCTCTCCATAGTTTTTTCCTTAGTCAGAGTGACTACTTTTTCTGATCGACTCTCCTCTTTTGCTTTCTTCTTCCATTTTTAAGGGCTCTTGTGATTACATTTGTCTCACCTGGATAATCCAGGGTCATCTCCCTGTTTTAAGATCAGTTTATTGGCAAGGTTCATCCATTTGCATCCTTGATTTGTCTTTGCCATGTGATAGAACATATTTACAGTTTCTGGGATTAGGACATGGATGTCCTTGGGGAGACATTATTTGGGTATGATTTCAATACCCACAATCAGGTATTATACTTATATATACTTACTTATCTGTAGCTTCCATGAAAATATGAAGTCTTCGGAGTAGGGCATGAGTTCTATTCATTTCTCATCTCAGTCCCAAGCACAGTACCTGGCACATGGTATTTGCCAGTGAATGGTTATTGAGTTACATGAAATGTTACCTTGTAAAGAAAAAAGATATAAATAAGTAAAAGACAGCACAAGACTTACCCATCAGGGTGCTAGGTGTATGAAATCTTGTAACAATGTGACATATCCTAATTTCATTTCAGTTCCTTTTTTTAAAAAATAGATTTATAAAATAGGTGAGTATAAATGGAATGTTACAAACTCTGGGAAGTATTCCATAATATATCATTTTAGAAACAAAATCAATATATGCTTAGGACATTATAACTACTAAATAGGTAATCCAACAGAAGAAGTTGGATTGTACATGGAGGAGTCAGCCATATCAGAACATCGAAAATGAGTTTCATCAAATACCATCCTTTGGGTTAGACCTCATTTGCTCAGGAAGAGGGAAAGAAGGGTTGAGAAAGCAGCTCTGGAGAGAGACTGCTTGCGATCTACATTTGATTCTGCCACTTCTCTTCGTGTGACTTTGGGCAAACTTATTTTCATTTCTTTGTTTCAATTTTCTTATCTATAAAATAAGGATAGTAGCACCGCCCTGAGAGAGTCATTGTGAGAATAAATTGTGCTAATACATGTAAAGTATAGAAGAGTGCCTCATTTAAGACGTGCTCTAAGTTACTACCTGAAAGACTCATGAGTACAGTCAAGGGAGAGGTGTGAATGTGTCAGCTCTGTACCCCGCATGCACAAAAACATTACCACACCTCAGTGTTGTAGTGTGAGCTGCTGGCTAACAGTCCATAATGTAATAATACAGCACAGCAGGCTCACTCAACCACTTACCTTCGCCAAGGAAAGGAGTTTAGCAGCATAATCCTTTATTTGCCCTGAAATATTCATTTTATGATACAGTAGGTTGGTACCAAAAACTTCCGTGCACACACAGACAAAACTATTTAATGCAAATATAAACCTAAATTAAAAGTAATTATTCTTGCTTTATTCAAAAATTTTCCTTAGATTTAAAAGAGATGCAAAAGGGCTTGCTTGTTATGCAGCATTTGAAACGTGATCCAGCTAGAAGTCTCCAGTGCAACTTTTCCCCACTTCTCAACAAAAAACCTATAAAGATAGACATAAAAATGAAAATTTACAGTAATATTGAAAACAAGAGCCATAGAAAATGATGTTTTCTAGATATCTAGAGGTAGATGAGGTAAGTTAACAAAAAAAACCCTATTAGTTTCACTTCTTGGCATGCCTAGGAAAAAGGGGAAAGTGGACAATATGTACCTCATATAAATGTGTATTTTATGTTCATATTTACATATAAAATGTACAAATATACACACACAATTGAGTTTGATAAGTTTTTGTACATTTTTGGATACTAACACTTTACCTGATATGTCGTTTGCAAATATCTTCTCCCATCCATCTGTTGCCTTTTAGTTTTGCTGATTGTTTCCTCCACTGTGCAGAAAATTTTTATTTTGATGAGGTCCAGATGATTCATTTTTGCTTTTGCTTCCTTTGCCTCTGGAGGCATGTTGACCAAGAAGTTGCTGTGGTCAAGGTCAAAAAAGTTTTTCCATGCTTTCTCCTCTAGGGTTTTGATGGCTTCCTTTCTTACATTAGGTCTTTCATCCATTTTGAGTTTATTTTTGTGTATGGTGTAAAAATGTGGTCCAAGTTCATTTTTCTGGATGTTGCTGTCCAACTTTCCTAGTACCACTTGCTGAAGAGGCTGTCTTTATTCCACTGGATATTCTTTTTTTTTTTTTTAATGTTTTTTAATGTTTTATTTATTTCTGAAAGAGAGACAGCATGAGCAGGGGAGGGTCAAAGAGAGAGGGAGACACAGAATCTGAAACAGGCTCCAGGCTCTGAGCTAGCTGTCAGCACAGAGCCTGATGCGGGGCTCTAACCCACGAACTGTGAGATCATGACCTGAGCCGAAGTCTGATGTGTAACCAACTGAGCCACCCAGGCGCCCCTCCACTGGATATTCTTTCCTGCTTTGTCAAAGCCTAGTTGGCCATGTGTTTGTGGGTCCATTTCTGGGTTCCTTATTCTGATCCATTGATCTGAATGTCTGTTTTTGTGCCAGTACCATACTGTCTTGATGATGACAAGTTTGTAATACAGCTTGATGTCCAGGATTGTGATGTCTCCAGCTTTGGTTTTCTTTTTCAAGAATGCTTTGGCTATTTGGGGTCTTTTGTGTTTCCATATAAATTTTAGGATTGTTTGTTCTAGCTCTGTGAAGAATGCTGGTGTTATTTTGATAGGGATTACATTTAATACATAGATTCCTTTAATAATATTGGCAATTTTTATAATATTTGTTCCTCCTATCCAGGAGGATGGAATATTTTTCCATTTATGTGTCTTCTTCAATTTCTTTCATAAGCTTTCTATAATTTTCAATGTATAGATTTTTCACCTCTTTAGATTTATTTAGATTTATTCTTAGGTATCTTATGGTTTTTGGTGCAATTGTAAATGGAATTGATTCTTTGATTTCTCTTTCTGTTGCTTCATTATTGGTGTATAGTGTTGCAACCAATTTCTCAGTTTTTCCCCCACTGAAGATGATATTAGTGGTGGGTCTTTCATACATGGCTTTTATATCTTGAGGTATGATCCTTCTATCCCTACTTTCTTGAGGGTTTTTATCAATAAAGGATGCTGTATTTTGTCAAATGCTTTCCCTACATCTATTGGGAGGATCATGTGGTTCTTGTCCTTTCTTTTATTGATGTGATGTATCACATTGATTGTTTTGTGGATGTTGAACCAGCCATGCATCCCAGGTATAAATCCTACTTTGTTGTGATGAACATTTCTTTAAATATATTGTTGGATCCAGTTGGCTATTATCTTGTTGACAATTTTTGCATCCGTGTTCATCAGGAAAATTGGTCTATAGTTCTCCTTTTTGATGAGGTCTTTGGTTTCAGAATCAAGGTAATACTGGCTTCATGTAAAGAGTTTGGAAGTTTTCCTCCCATTTCTATTTTTTGGAAAAGCTTCAAGAAAATAGGTGTTAGCTCTTCTTTAAATGTTTGGTAGAATTCCCCTCGAAAGCCATCTGGCCCTGGACTCTTGCTTTTTGGGAGATTTTTGATTACTAATTCAATTTATTTATTGATTATAGGTCTGTTCAATTTTTCTATTTCTTCCTGTTTCAGTTTGGTAGTTTCTAGGAATTTTTACATTTCTTCCAGATTGCCCATTTTATTGGTATATAATTGCTACTAATATTCTCTTATTATTTTTGTATTTCTGCAGTGTTGATTTTGATCTCTCCTCTTTCATTCTTGTTTTTATTTATTTGGGTCCCTTCTTTTTGCTTTTTGATCAAACTGACTAGGGGTTATCAATTTTGTTAATTCTTTCAAAGAACCAGCTTCTGGTTATATTGATCTGCTCTACTGTTTTGTTGTTGTTGTTTGTTTGTTTCTTTGTTTCAATAGCACTTCTGAGGGACTGTGGCTTTGACCTGCTCAGACCTTCTGGGGGAGAGCTCACCAAGTAATGGCTAGGTGACAGCCACACCCAGGAATGTTCATGGAACTGTGCTGCTGCTGCTGACCAGATACTATGGCTGGGTGCCAGCCCGCCCCAGAAAAAGTACCTGTGATCATGTAGCAGCAGCGTTTCATGGATTATGGTAAGTCACAGCACACATCTGGTACCAAGCTTCTCACTTGAGGTCCTAACGTCCTTGTTCTAGCACCAGCAAATGTGGTTATTCTCTGGGTTCTGATGGACCTTTGTCTGTGGAGTGGCCAAATGTCCTCCCAACTTCTATCAAATGTCCTCCCAGCATGGTAACCGCCTCTCCCCATGTGGCCTGAGGACCCTTGTACCTCATTCTCTGCTTCTGGGGATTTGCCCTTCCCACCAGGGCACCACCATGTATCAAGCTGCAGAGTTTTAGACATTGCACTCCCCCTGTTTATAGTCTTTTTTAAAAATGTTTATTTATCTTTGAGAGAGAGAGAGAAAGAGACTGTGTGAGCAGGGAAGGGCAGAAAGAGAGGGAGACACATAATCCAAAGCAGGCTCCAGGTTCTGAGCTGTCAGCACAGAGCCTGATAGGGGGCTCAAACTCATGAACCGCGAGATCATGACTTGAGCTGAAGTCAGATGCCCAACTGAGTGAGTCACCCAGGTGCCCCCTCCTTCTTAAAAATTTTTTTAAAAATGTTTATTTATTTTTGAGAGACAGAGCATGAACAGGGGAGGGGCAGAGAGAGAAGGAGACACAGAATCCAAAGCAGGCTCCACGCTCTGAGTTGTCAGCACAGAGCCCATCGCAGGGCTCTATAGAGGCTTCATGGAATTTAAATCCTTTCCTTCCTCCTTCCTCTCTTTTTTCTCAGTCCCTGTGTGTGTTTCCACTTTTCCACTTTTTCTCCAACTGCTTTTGGGGAGGGTGTTTTTCGGGAGGGTGCTTTTCCTATACTCTCCCACTGAGTCTATTCTCTCTCTGCAAGCAAAAACAGCTTTCTGCCCTCCACGGCTTATCTCTCTCCTGTTCACCTCTCCATTCTGCATACCTGCTGAGTTCTGTGGTTCAGGTTATACAGATTGTTGTGTTAATCCTTAAAACAGTGTTCTAGGTGTGTAGGATTGTTTAGTACTGATCTGGCTGTATTTCATGGACGTGCGATGCAAAAGAAACTTCCATGCTGTTCTACCATCTTAGCCCCCCTCAATCACATTTTAACTTGTGAAATTATATCAGAACTAGGAAATATGCATATGTCTAATAAAATTTCTAAAAGAATATATCCAGGGGCACCTGGGTGGCTCAGTCGGTTGAGCATCCGACTTCGGCTCAGGTCATGATCTCACAGTTCATGGGTTTGAGTCCCACATCGGGCTCTGTGCTGACAGTTAGCTCAGAGCCTGGAGCCTGTTTCAGATTCTGTGTCTCCCTCTCTCTCTGACCCTCCCTGTCTCACACTGTCTCTGTCTCTCTCTCAGAAATAAATAAAACATTAACAATTTTTTAAAAAAAAATAAAAAATATATCCAAAGTGAAAATTATGTTTTAATTAGTTCTAAAATTTAGGATTAGTTTAAGAAAGCACATATACCATGACCTACTGATTTGAACTTTGGTAGTCTTAAGATCCTCCTTCGTTCTGCTCATATAATCCATTATTTCCCAGTGACCTTTTTGTTGTTTCCTGTCTTAATTCTACCCTTCTGGCCAGGCTTCTCAAACCTGAATTATAATATCATTAGATCAACACTTCAAGATTAAAATATCTCATTTCTTCCTACCTATAGCTCACAAATTAATTTTTGTTAAACTTTGTTCATATTATTCTAGTACTCAAAATCATCCAGAGTTTCCATGTTTACAGGATAAAATCCAAAGTCATTGGTGACCTTTAAGACACCTGAAATTTGAAACTAGTGAATCTTTAAATCTCAGTCTTCTTCTCTCCCATCCCTCCTCCCCTTTCTTCATGTCTTACTCTAACCAATTCTCCATTAGTTTTGTTTTCTCTCTGGCGTCTTAAATATGTCTTATTTGTATCATGTCTCTTGCTTTCCTTTTCTTTTGTCTATTTGAATCCTTCCCTTTTTTCAGCTAGATTCAAATTAAATAGTTACACTGAAATTTTTAACTCCTCTGTTTTATTAAGAGTTTTG
Source organism: Hyaena hyaena (assembly GCF_003009895.1). Taxonomy (NCBI): domain Eukaryota; kingdom Metazoa; phylum Chordata; class Mammalia; order Carnivora; family Hyaenidae; genus Hyaena; species Hyaena hyaena. The sequence continues at coordinate 51,945 of NW_024082149.1, read as the reverse complement.
TTACACAGTTTTGATGCCTCACCCATATCTTCCTGGCACTCATCATTTCAGTACATGACTAACTGCATCTTAGTTCAAGTGTTTTCAACTCCCTGACAGAGACCTCTCTCTAAGTCCATACTGGGTAGGAATGAAGTCCTGGAAGAAGTAGTGACTAATATTCAAAGAACTCACCCTCAGCCAATGTTGGATAGCAGTTGGAGGATAAATGCTTCATCTTTCTCATCTCTTAGGAGGAATAATTCTGAGTTATAGTCTAGCGTCTCTCAGAGTTCCCCAGTTGCCTGTGGTGGTAATCTGCTAGAGGAACCTGCCAACAACATACTCATATTGACTTCTCTCTCTTCTTCATCTTATTTCTCTACCTCCTAAGTAGTGCTTCTTTTGATTACCTCCTAAAGGCACTACTTGCTCTCAAATCCTTATCTACCTGGAGATAATTAACCCTAAGACAACACTCCAGAGTCAGAGAATCCTCTTTTCTTCCAGACTGCTGCATCATTCATTGTTTGTATCAATCATTTAGACTGTAATTCTTTCCATGAACAACATTATTATAATTATCAAAGGTTGAATGAGATGGGGAAAAATTCTACCCCATGTTTTCTAGTGGTGTAAGACAGGGATTCAAACTAATAAACTAAAATGACTTACCATCATATATCATCATAAATAAGTATATTCTGTTATATTCAATCTGTATTCTCCCTCACTGAGAGTCAGTGACCCATATTCTGCTTTCCTCTCTTTGGCCACTTGCCAAGTCATTTGGTTTGTTTATTCTGCTCTGGTTTTTCTTTTTACAATTAGTATCTTATTTTTTATTAGACAAGCTTTTAATTCAAGCCAGGTTAATAAGACTAATACTCTAAGCGTAAGTGGTTCTATCATTAGTACAGTTCTAGAATATACAGAAAAGATAAATCCAGAAGCCAGTAAAACCATAATTTGCTGATTACAGCGTAAATTACAGTGTCAGGTATATATTTTCATGGGGACAAGGCAATAATGACCCCATATGGAGAAATTGAATTAATGCTCTCATTTTCTGGAATGCTTTGGATTGTCTGATAGTTCTATGGCTTTGATGTTATTTAAATTTAAGATTGCCATTTCTCCAGCTAGATTTTTAGTGTAAGGGGTTAAATGGTATTTTTATATTTTATTTTCTCACCACAGTATCTAGTACCGTCTTTTTATTATTTTTTAATGTTTATTTATTTCTGAGAGAGAGAGACAGAGAGACAGAGCATGGGTGGGGGAGATGCAGAGAGAGATGGAGACATAGAATTCAGGTAGGCTCTAGGCATAAGTTGTCATGTCAACACAAAGCCCGATGCAGGGCTTGAACTGATGAGATGTGAGATCATGACTTGAGCTGAAGTTGGATGCTTACCCGACTGAGCCACCTAGGCAACCCTACCTAACATAGTCTTTTTAAAATTGGCCTATTATTGGTGCTCATTAAGTATTTTTGAAAGAATGGATATATGAACAATATGAATAAAAAGATTTGAGATGTATAGCTGAAGTACATCAAGAAAATTTTAAATGATAGATCACATTCTATCTGCAGTTTATGTTTATGGAAAGATATAATGTTTAATTATAGCTCTTTAAAGTTACGTTTTTATTTTCTTCAATCCCACCTATTTTCAAAACAATGTTAATGTTTATTTATTGAGAGAGGTTGAGAGAGAGAGACACACGCACACAGAGCATGAGTGGGGGAAGGGCAGAGAGAGAGAGAGGGAGACACAAAATCTGAAGCAGACTCCAGGCTCTGAGCTTTCAGCACAGAGCCCAATGAAGGTCTTGAACCCACGAACCATGAGATCATGACATGAGCCAAAGTTGGACACAGCCAACTGAGCCACCTGGACACCTGATTTCACCTATTTTCAAATGATTTAGACATGAAATACAGAGTTTTAAATTACTTTAAATTCAATAATAATAAAAAGAAAGAGAGACAAGTTTAGAGAAGCATAAGTAGATTATGTCACCAGATTTCTCAGATGACCTCATTACTACTGCTGGGCAGACAATTTGGCTTAATTTCCTGGCAGCTACAGCAAAAAGAAAAAGAAAAAAAAAAAAGAAAGAAACATACTGAGCAAAGTAATATTCTTACCTGATACAAAAGACATAAAAATTTCTATGCAGGGGCAAATTATTTCTTGGAAATATATTTAGCGAGACATACATAATGGAAGTCTATGTATAAGGGACAACCTCTACATTTGATAATGTCTTCCTTTTTGTTTCTACCAAAGGAGTAAAACCACTGTTGAAGTAGTTTTTATTTGACCTCTTATAAAGGTTGAGGACAAAGCATTAAATCAGAGGAGAGAACAAGAAATAACTCAGTCAAGGCATTTCTGTGGGACTGTGAGCTATTATGGTTCAGGTCCATGTGACCCATATGTAATTTACTAGAGGTAGAATTTACCAAATCCAGATGAGTGGATACTTACCATTTCGTGAGACTGTCATTCTCATGTATTCATATTTTGATGTAGTCTTTAGCAAGTGCCCTTAACAACTTTAGCCATCAGATGGGAAGGGGCAAAGTTGTCATTCTTTTATGATTTTAAATCCTGAATTAATGTCACTACCTGAACAAAGGGACAACTCACTTTGTCATGGATATGACAAGCAGCTTGTCTTACCTATAGAGCCCTTATTTTCCTCTACAAAAGTACTTTGCATATTCTCTTTGAATCTCAAGAGTTCTGAATTTTACAGCACGGAAGAAAGAATTTGGATTAGAAATGTTGAGGGAGTATAAGGAGTATATTACTGGCTGACTTTATAGTTCCAAGAACTTGAGGGTTCCCCCTTTGGAACAATCTGATTTCAAAGCAATTACCTCTGCACTTGTAAAAACTCCCTTGGGCCAAAAGGTGAGGGGCTTGCAAATGAGGAAATACCAACCATTGTTTGATCTCAAACTCAATTCTGGTAAAAGGTCAGGGGTTGAGCAACCTAGCTCCTCCTGGCTCTAGCAAGTCCCTGAGATGTAAATCCTTAAGGAACATTGTGATTAGAACGGTCAAACATGTTCTTCAAGCAACTGTTAAGCAACCCCCACCTCTAACCGCAAAATTCTCACTTCTGTACACTGGCTTCGCGCCTCTCCCTTTATAAACCCTGAGCTATGGCTTGGCAGGGTGCTCTTCCGAGGGCTTTTCCGGAGCTCAGGAGGGGCCATCTGCCCAGACTAAAATAAACCTAAATAACCAACCCCTTTTGTGTTTTGTGGGCTTTGTTCTCGGTGATTCTCCTTTGGAAAGGGAGGTCTAACAGACTCAAATCTGCCAACTTTGTACCTGGCATAATCTACATTCAAGTTGTTGAATGAGTTAATTTTTAATTTTATTTAATCTTCTACTGGTTAAAAATTTTCCTCCCATATTTTTCTTTTCTTCTCTTTCTCTCTTTCCTTCTTTCTTTCTTCCTTTCTTCCTTCCTGCCTTCCTCTCTCTCTCTTTCTCTTTCTCTTTCTATAGAGATATCATGTCAATAAAATAAGTTCAATTTATTGTCAATTCCACCATTCATTCCCAAACATTTACTGGGCATCCAGTGTCTAGGACATAGCAGTGAACTAGACAGTCCTACTGATATGCTCAGGGACCTACAACAAACCAAGAAGATTCATCCTGAACAACAACTGCACTTCCATTTCTAGTGATAGGATATGTCAGATGAGAAGTGAAATCCTCTTCATACATGCGCTAAAATGTATGAATAAAAAATTAAAAAATGTAAACTAGGGAAGATTTACCAAGGATCTTACTAAAGCTTAAGTTTCAGGTCCCCTTTCAAGTTCCTAGCAAATTTGTATTTATTCTTTTCCTTAATGAATGAGTCTCCTTCAGATTATATAATGTTCAGGTCCTTCAAAAGTGATCCTTACCTATTTCTATTCACAGATGAGGGAATGAGAAAGTGAGTGAAAAATCTTAGAGTTACCTTACAAGAATAAAGCGATAATCCAGAAAGGTAAATAACTGCAACACTTCATCCTGGAAACATCTATCCATCCTCTGTGAGCTTGGATTTGAGAGAGGCATAGGGACACTTTGGATGGGAGTTAGGTGAGAAAGCCCTTCCTGAAGTCAGGATCCCTAAGGGTGATACCTCATGGGCAAACTGGAAAAAAACAAACAAACTTGCCACCAAAAGCTGCACTGATGATAGTGCAGGAGGATTTGAGACCAAAGTAAATTCAATCATTAAACCTCATGCTTATAATTTAGTTAGAGATGTACATCAAACTCTGAACAGTTTTCTCTTGGCCTCTTCTCTTTCTTCCCTTATCATATGTAGCTAGAAGAACCTAGTGGACAATTCTGAGTGGACATTCTTATTGGAAATCATCAGCCTAAGTCCACAAGTTCATTAGGAATACTTTATATTTTAAGTTAGTGTGGACAATGGATTTGCCAATTGTTATGCTACTACAAAATACAGGTCACCATGCTTTCATCTCTAGTATTGTTTTCCTCACAGCACATTCAACTGCCACCATGTCTGTTGCCTTTGCAGCCTTTGCCCACTTCCCACTTTTAAAACTAATGTCACATGTTTGAAGTTTTGTCCCCTACTTCTAGAACCAAATTCCATGTCAGTTAGCTATTGCTGTAAACAAAAACTCCAGAACTAGGTGGTTAATATAACAATTTAACATTTTGTCAAGATTTTGCGGCTTGGTTGGGTGGTTCTTCTGTTGGCTTCTTGTATTTCTTGTTCTACATGCCGTTTTCATGTAGGTGCCTTCATTTAACTTGAAGATTGCTTAGAGGCTGGTCCTCTCTCACACATGGTAGGGGTAGTATTACAAGACAGGAGTTACATGCATAAGTACTTAAGACTTTACCTTTACTGGTGTTCTTTTCTTATATAGTTTTGGGTTTACTATTTATTGTCATTTAATTGTTTTTGACAAACTCTCTTGGGACAGGGTTTTTTACACTGAGCTTTAGTCAGATCAAATGAAGACTAGTCCCTGAATGGGACACCCCCTCTATGATTACCAGACAGATCAAATAGTGACAATTCTCCAGGAATTAGACTTTTGAAAAATTTTCAAACCAGGTCTTCCCCCTCCAGTGTCAGTCTTTTGGTTTTTATACCTACCATGATGTGTATCTGCTGATTTTCAAGGCTATCATGGAACTGAGGAGTGAGTCATGGGAGCTGGGAAAATTAAGAGACCACAAAACTTGCTGTTCTTACTGAGATTTTTCTTGAATACATGCTCCTAGAATTATAGCAAGCCTTTGCTTCATTTCTAGAGTTCTAAAGAAAATTAGATTCTGATAGTTCTGATGCCATTCTCATTGCCTTTAAGGAGTACTGAATTTTGGAAGGTTCTTTCTCTGAAATTCTGCAAGAGCTTCTCCTGTAGTTATTTTTTAATGCAGCAAATGGAAACTAATAAACTTCCCCAAAATAGTGGGTTTTGAGGAAGTATAATGGAAGAATGGACAGTGGGAAGGAAGTCTGCAGATATTCATTTCAGTGAAGAATTCCTGAGAATTTTGGGACTTCCATTTTTTTTGAAGCTTTCGTTTTATTGGTTCTTGCTTCATCCCTACAGGATAAGAACAAAGAATCTGGCTTGTTGCTCGATTTGGCTTAATAGATGATTTATACATTAGAACCAGACAGAACTAGGTTGAAACCACAATCTCTCTACTTACTTAGTATGAGTTCTTAGGCAAGTAATTTAAGCTTTATTAATTTTAGTTCTTTCATCCGATAATTAGAGATTATCAGAGAAAATCAAGATATATTGTAGACATAAAAATGTTAACCATTTTAATAAATCATTCAATTTAAGAAATTATTCACAGGTAATATTTGATGTCTTCCTATAGAACTTTGACAAATATTTAATATGATCTCAGGTAATCATTATTTCTGGTTCAAAATGGGGATCATGAGTTGATAAAGGATATGCATTTTCTAAATAGTGAGTTTATTTATAAAATTTGTTTTAAAGTATTAAAACACCTAGTAGCTAAATATGCTCTGTTTTAAAGGAACACAATTTAATGACATTGGGATCATTGTGGACATCTTATGATATAACATACTTTTGTAGTGTGTAGGTAGTAATTCAGTGGCAAAAACTGTAAAGAATCTTGCTGGTATTTCATTATTGACTTTCTGTTGAATTTACTTATTCAAAATTGAACCTCAAAAAAAAAAAAAAACCACTCAAACTTCAATGTGATATCTTATATTTTAGGTTTTATAAACTAAGAATTCAGTGGTTACTGTATGTACTTTAAAACATATAAACACAAAGGATAAAAAACAACACAAATACAGACCCAATAATTTTTTCCTTTGGGGTACAAAAATAAGATTATATTATATACACTTTTCTGCATTTTATCCCATATTACGTTATTTCTGTACTGTGATCGTTCATCTGAAGCAGCTGAACTAATGCATTCTTTCTTGATTTAGATAATATCCCATGACATGAATTTACCACAGTGATGCACATTTGGCAGTGATCAGAGACATTTTTAATTGTTACGACTCACAGGAGTAGAAAGTACTACTGGCATCAGTGGGTAGAGACCAGGGATGTTTCCAAAAGTTCTGCATGAGATAGGGTCCCACAACAAAGATGTACTTAGTCTGCAAGGTCAATATGTAGGCAGAAAAATGCCTTTTTCTAGGGAACCCCAGAAAAGAAAGACACCGATATAGCTTTTCTTTTCTTTTTTAAGGAAATGTTTAAATATTATTTATTTTTGAGAAAGAGAGGGACGGAGGGAGAGAGAGGGGCAGAGAGAGAGAAGGAGAGAGATGGATGATCTGAAGCAGGCTCCATGCTTCCAGCAGAGAAACAGACTCAGGTCTTGAACTAAACAAACCGTGAGACCATGACCTGAGCCAAAGTTAGACCCTTAACTGACTGAGCCACCAAAGTGGGCCCAGATATAGCATTTCTGACACACACCAAAAAGTCATTTTAGGCCCCAGCTGTTTTTCTGTGGTCTATGCCCTACCCTAATTTACTGGCCCAAACAGACTTCTTGCAGAACTTCCTAGGTGGGTTTCATAATTGCAGAGAAATGCAAAACTCTCAGTAGTGAAGGATTTTAAGGAAATAAAAAGGAATACAAAAAGTAATAGTCTCTACCAGGCCAGGAAATAGCCTAGCCACCTCAGAGACAATAAATCGGTGGTAAAACTCCCCAGTGCTCTTTCAAAAGTAAGAAAGACCCTGCATCCCTTACTGGAGATAAAGGAGCCCAAGATTCCATCCAGTTTGTATGAACTCTCTGAGCATGTACATAGCCCTGGCCCCTTGTCCCACAGTGAAGATAGTTACATTATAATGTTTAAATCTCCATCCTAGGAGGAGTTACAAGCCTCATAAACATAATGTAAGATGCAATATAGGTTTGTTTTTAAAGTATGATTGTGAAACCTTATGCCAGCCTTTACATGTGATGACAAAAGTCCCCTTTCTGAATTACCCTGAATTAAAAATAATAACCCTGCTTACCTCTGCTTTAAGAGTTACAGCTTTAGAAGTTATTCCCTGTGATCCCCTTATTTGCCGCAAATAAAGTTGTCTTTGTGTAACCACTCCACCTCGTGCATTCAGTCTCTACTCACCAAGTAGAGAACTCAGTGTTATTTCTGTTTCAAAGAGTCCTGACCTGGAGGAACCTTGACTATTTACATACCTCTTTCTCACCTCTTTCATTTTTAATTTTTGATTTTTTAGTATCAAGTTGTGAAAAATCTATTTCCTGTCTTGGTTTTATAAAAAATCTTTTCAAAAACTAGATTTTAAATACCATACAGTCTTTTAAGCTTCCTTCTAATATTTTTATTCATTTTACACTTAAATTTTTAAAAAAAAAAATTTTTTTTTTACACTTGAATTTTTATTTTTCAAATGCTATGATTTGGAGTTCTAGGGGAAAAAGCCAATTTGCCAGCACCACTGATTAAATAACTTTTCTTCTTTCTCACTGAACTTAAATACTATTGCTGGGGTAATGTTTTGGGATTTTCATTTTGTTTCACTGATTTATTGGCACATCCTCATGACAGTAGTACATAATTTGATTATATTTATTTTAACATCTCTTAAGGTATTATAATCATTTTGATTTATGGTCAAGCTAATCACACTTTACTCTTAGCAGTGGAATACCAGTGTCATGGGGGATGCCTATGTTCAACTTTACTACATAATACCAGGTTTTTAATGTGGTTTTTGATGAGGTTTTGGAGTGAGTTGGGGTTCGGAGCTGTCAGTCAAGAAAAAATTCTTAAAGGTGTCTTTGGTGCAAAACGGTGATTTTATTAAAGCATGGGGACAGGACCCATGGGCAGAAAGAGCTGCACTGGGATTGTAAAGAGTGATTGGTTATATACTATGGAGTTGGATTGGGGGGTAAAGGCAAAAGGGAGACCTCCAGAAGGAATTTGATATGCTAAAGAGGACTCATAAAATACCCGAGGCCCTGCTATTGTTGTTTTCCCTCTAGTAAGGCATTAACAGTATGATAGTAGGAGTTCTTAGAGAAATGTTATACTCTGTATCTGGCTCAAGTGTTTATCAATGGGCTGCAGGTTATAAAGAAATTCCATTTTACCTGCCATTTCCTTCTTGCCTTTGTTTTCCACATCACTATGGAGGGGAGAGTGATATTAGGGCCCTAAGAAACTGAGTCCATAGGTTTCTGGAGATTAGGCTATTGATATGATTGCCTTTTTCTTATAATTTACTAACACATTTGTAAACTGATGAAGACTCCTGTATGACCATGATCTCTATCAGTTATTCATCTGTTTTCTTTCCTTTACTTTTTCTTGGGCAGTCAGGAGTGCATGAGGAGTATTACATATGTCCCATCTTGGGTGTGGAGTGGGTAGTTTTGCTAGCTTGTTCTTTGCCCTCAGCTTGCCTTATGGTCCCTCATCAGTTTGTACCAATTTATATTCCTACCAGTAGAGTATGAAAGTTTCTATTGCTTTACAACCTTGGTATTGGACAGTACTTGGTATTGTCTAAGTTTTCAAATTTACTCCTAGTAGCATTTGTGTACTTGTATCTCATTTAGATTTTAATTTGAATTTCCCTGATATCTAATGTTATGTACTTACTGCCTATTATATATTGTGTTTCAAATGTCTTGCTCATTTTCCTTTTTGGGTTTTCTTTTAATTTTAAACATTTATTTGTTTTAAGAGAGAGAGAGAGAGTGTGTGTGCACACCAGTAGGTGCGCAGCAGAGAGAGAGAGGGAGAAAGAATCTCAAGCAGGCTCCATGCTGTTGGAGAGTCCGAGGAGGCTGGGCTTGATCTCAGGAGCTGTGAGATCATGACCTGAGCCAAGATCAAGAGTCAAACGCTTAACTAACTGAGCCACCCAGGTGCCCCAGGTTTTTTGTTTGTTTGTTTTAGTGATTTGTAAAGTTATTTAGATGCTAGTCCTTTGTCATTTTTAGCATACTTATCTTTTCCTTCATAGTTAATGATAAAACTTTAAATAGTTTTAAATAGGGTACACCCTATTTAAAAAGCCCTTTTCTATTTCTATTTAAAAAGATATACTCTTACATTTTGTTATAAAGAAGTTATTATTTCCTCCTATTGACCTTTTACAAGTACACTCCACTTGGAACTAATTTTTATATATCTGAGAATACGTAAAGGATCAAGTATTATCTTTTATATGGATATTCAATTGAAGAAACATTGTTCTATGTATTTAATTTTTTAAAACAATATTTTTAGGGAAGTTTTAGGTTTATGAAAAAGTTGAGCAGAAAGTACAGAAGATTCTCATGCATTTCTTGCCTTCCCATTCCCATGCACAGTCTCCCCCACTATCAACATGCTGCACTGAAGTGGTTTATTTCTTCTTTAGAAGTCCATAATTTACTTTAGAATTCATTCTTGGTATTGTATAGTCTATGGGCATATTTTAATTTTGATGCTGATATAAGTGGTATCATTTAAAAATTTATTTTGTAATGTTTTCTGATGGTGTACATAGAAATACAATTACTTTTTAAGTCATATTATGTCCATTAACCTTGCTAAATTTACTTGTAAATTAAATTTTTTTTTCCTGTAGATTCTTTATTGATTTTCTAAAACACGGTCATGTTATCTGCAAATAGTGTTAGGTTCCTTTTTTTCATTTTTCAGTGTTTTTTCCCCCATTTTATATATTCTTTATACCATGAATTTACTTTTCTTACCTTAGTGCACTGACTATGTTTGCTAGTACAATGCTGAACGGAAATTATAATACACTTTATTTATCTTTTTAAATATTTTATGTAAGCTGACCTCAAGCTTCCAAATTTTGGAGGAGGGAGAGGTGGTGAGGAGAGAGGGCATTAAGATAATTCATCTGTACTTTGGCAATTTGATTTATTGGGGAATTTGTTTTGTCTCTCTCTAGATACAGAGTTACCTTCCAGTCTCTCAATCTAGTTTAATGGCCAGAGAGCCTTAACTTCACTGATAGTTAATGGTGAGAGGCACAGAAGTTGCTATTTTTATGGGTTAGTGGTTCATTAGCAAGTGATTTGTCTTTACTCTCTGATCCCTCATCTTCCCAAAAGCTGGCACTATCTCAGTCACAATAACAAAGAGAACACAACCTGTCCATCTGGCTTCTCCTTCGTTCTTTGGGGGGAAAATCCTCTAAGAAACAAACATTACTATGACTAGGTGCAAGCCTGGCTCTCTTTGGATTCAAGAATTAATTTTAATTCTCAGTTCAATTTTCTACTGTTCTTACCATGACTTTTATCCATATCATCTCTCTCCTTCAGAATCCCCAGTACACAAGATCTTATTTACTTCCCCTAGGCACTAGAGCCTGCTTGACTTGAGAGAGATGGAAAGAAGGAATATAGTTGGTGAATGAGGCCTGAAATAGCCATCTTCTTTATCTTTCATTTGGAAAGATAGTAATTGTTTTCAGTTTCTTTGTATAGATAGATAGTGAATAGTCTCTATTAAGTTGTCTATCTGCTGTATTCTATATTCAGATGTTCTGAAAGAAAATAAATTTTACACATTGTATTAGGGGAGGAATAAAACCTATTTTCAAGTAATGTTCTTTTCAGAAAGTTAAGTGCTACAATTCTTTAAAAGAAGATATTGCAAACAACTCATTTGAATGCTGAATGGTGGGCATTAATGGTTATTTATAGTGAAGGCCATGTCTAGTAGATTCCTTAAATTCTTCTGGATGGCTATGTTGGTAAAATTCTTATTAGGAATATGCTTTCTATAAGACTTTATTAGTAGTTCTATTTTTATCTGGGAAGAGATGAACCTTACAATACTAATTTTCTCACTTAATGGATTTTCCTCTTTTAAATAAGCCCAATTCTCTAATCTGGGGTGAGGAGCAGCTTGCTTTTAGACTGTATAGAAAAGTGCACTTACATTATATAAAGGAGAAACAATTCAAGTAAAGTATGATTTTAACCTCTTTTGGGAACTGAAGAAATCAATTCCCAATTTTCCTTCATATCTCATACTGGAGGTTGCCTATGCAAAATCTAGACATTTAAATTATGTATGCATCAAGCATTTTACATGATGTGTGAGTTGGTGAGAAAGAACATAGATTTTTTTTAAAATGCATGAGAAAACACAAAAGATATGTTTTTACCTATTTAATAAGTATTTCCTTGTATGCTAACTCTATGTAGGCACTAGCCCAATCACTAGAAAAACTGGTGAACAAGAAAGATGATGTATTAGCCCTTAGGCAGCCTAAATTTGTGTGTATTGGAAGACAAAAATTAGATGAACAAATACATAACATGATATCTGGTAATGAAAGGTGTAATGAAGAAAAATAAGGCAAGGAAAGAGATAGAGTTAAGTGCTATTTTAGGACACTGTCATTTTGGATATCCCTTGGTGTATGTATATATATCTGTACCTATACCTATACCTATACATATGCATATATGTATGCATTTATAATTTATTATAAAGAAATGATCCATCTAAATTTGGAATTTGTTGCCATTTATTTGTATGTATAATTTCATCATTCCTTTATCTGTGATTGCATGTACCTTTCTAATTCCTATATTTGTCTATCTTTTGCTCTTTTTTGTTCGAACACATGATTGACTTATTTTATTGGTCTTATCAGAAAAAAAAAAAAAAGAGGGGCACTTGGGTGACTCGGTTAAGTGTCTGATTTAGGCTCAGGTCATGATTTTGCTGTTGGTGAGTTTGAGCCCTGCATGGGGCTCTGTGCTGACAGCTAAGAGCCTAGTCTGCTTCAGATTCTATGTCTCCCTCTCTCTCTACCCCTCCCCTATTCATGCTCTGTCTCTCTCTCAAAAATAAATAAACATTAGAAAAAAAGAAACCCTTGGTTTTAATATATACTTTATATATTTTTGTTTTTATTTTCCCAATTTCAACCTCTGTCTCTATTATATCTGTATACTTTCGTTAAGTTCCTCCTAATTTTTCAAATGAATATTGAGTTTCACTACTCTAAACTTTATTCTTACTAATTAATTCATTGATGTGTATACATTTTTCATTGAATAACATGATGGACATACTCTCCTAACCCGTTATAAGGGTGACCATAGAAGATGAAGAACCTCCTGGATGTGAAGCCAGGGGCCATGGAGGACAGTGACAAAGAAATTTCTCTCAGAAAATAGAAGAACCACAGGGAGCCAAATGAGCTATCCAAGAAATATCCCTAGCTAGGTATGGAGTCTGATTTTTAAAGAACAGGAATTGATTACTGGTATTTTCCCTTCTGTTTCCAAATGGATGCTTTCATTAATGTTATCTAGTTCCAATTCTACCATTATATGTTAATTATCTGGGTAAGAAATTTAGGTAGATAGCCTTTAAAAAATTCCTAATTGGACTATGAGCAGCCACCACCAGATATAGTAGAGAAAACTGATCATAAAGCAGAGAGCCTGAACTTTGTATCGGATGTACTAAGTGTATTGGATTTGGAGAGTTATTTCCCTTGGAATAAGGCAAGTGTGTTTTATCTGCTGAAAGTAGGATGCATATTTGAAAGGAATGGACTATGTAAGAGATTACTAATTCCCCTTTCCCCAACATTTTTTTCCCACCTAACTGCTCAGTAGTAGAATTTTTATCTTCGTGACTCCAGATGAAGATTTTATTTATTAGCCTCTTTGTCACTAAGAGTTCTGTGTGACAAAGGGCTGATCAGTGGGTTGCAAATAGAAAAAAAAAACTGTCCAATTATTATGTCAGGTGCTAAAATGGAAGTGTCTTCCCTATGCTCTTCTTCAGTTTCTGCTGGTGGAAACAGATATGATGGTATAAAGTGGAGCATCATTTTGAACAGGTAGGTGGGAAGTATTTAAGAATGGGCAACATAACAGAAGGAACATGGGTCCCTATTAATTGTAGAGTTATATACCCATCTTAAACTCTCAACATGGACATTTAAATGAGAGGGAATTTAATACCTATTCTGCTTAAAACATTGTTGATTCTGGGTTTTGTTCCAGTAGTTGAAACTATATCCTAAGCAATTGATCAATGGAAAGAAGCATTCTTGGATGAAGAAATGGAAGTATAATGGCCCTGGGATAAAAATATGCTCACTGTTTCAAGGACGAGCTATGAAATCTGCTTGGCTGGAGCACATTGTGTAAGGGGTTGGAAGGAGGAAGTAAGGTCAGAGAGGTGGCAGGAATTGGACATGTGAAACTTTCTAGATCATAGATTTTATTGAATTTTATTCTGAGGCTCCGGAGAAGCCATTGAAAGGTTGAGAACAAAGAGATATGAGTTGATTTATGCTTTAGAACAATACATGAAGTATTGTTGCATCCATCTGCAATTTCAACAGCCGTAATAATATAAAAATTCCTGATGCAAGAAAATAAGCACATCTTTTAGTCTCATAGTACTTGCAAAGAAAAACAGCTAAAGTACTGCTCCTCACTATATATTATTATTGCCAGAGACAGTTTTAAAGTCACAAATCTGATCCATTTTTCTTTTGTTTATAAGCCTTTGATAGTTTCCCATGGACAAAGATTCTTTAATGTTGTCACCGTATACCCAACTGACCTGGTTTTCTGACATTTCCTCATACTGTAGCATCACACATGGAAGTAAATCAAACAATAAATGATGAATCAGTTATTACATGTCATCTGCCATCTACTGGTATAGGTGAGCTTCCAAAATAAACCTGTGAACAAGAAAGACCATATCTGCCCTCATGGAGCTTAGGGTTTTAAAGGAAAAATTTGTTAGACAAACAAGTCCTCAGAATATAAGCTCGGAATGAGCACCTAGAGCAGTAACAAGAATATAATAGATGCTGAAGAAATATTTGTTGAATGTTGAACAAAAGTTGATGAATCTTTTCATATGGGAATAAAAAGGAGTAATAGAGCCGTTAGCAATAATATTTAGCTTAATCTAGGGCAGTACTGTCCCATACTATAGCTGGCTCTTTAAATTAATTACAGTTAAATAAAATAAAAAAATATAGTTCCACAGCCATATTGGTCAGTTATATTGGCCCAGTGTTCAAGAGCCACATATGGTTAATGGTTCATTACACAACACACATGTAGAACATTTCCATCATTATAGAAGGTTCTAATGGGCAAAGGATCATGACAGAGGAGATGGTCTAAAGCATCATGGATTGCTTTCTTGGGAAATTTTCTGAGTGCTAAGACTTAAAAACAGTGACACACCAAGAGTGGTGTAGGTTGGTGGGAGTGGTCTTTCCTAATCGAAAGAAGTACTTTATTACTTGTTTTAATAATTGTCAGAACATGGTTTTGATAAAATGTAGACCAATTATTAGAGAGTTCTTTGTTATTTTAAAGTTCTCTATATACAATGCATTTCTTATTGCCTTCACCTAAGACAGATTTTTTCCATAGTAACTTCTCTCACTTTAGGTGCATTCTGTCTAGAAGATATATAGTAAACAGTTAAATAAAGAGTGTGGTGATGATGGTGAGGTGGAGAGATATTGCTTAAAAAAGTGGGAACAGCATGCACAAGTATCTTCTTGACATAGAAGATACCCAGACTTTTCAGAGTCCCAAAACAAATCTAATGTTGTCACACCTTCAGAGATCAAAGAAGAGAATTGTATTTGTGATGATGCTTGGCAGTCATAAAAAGTTCAGATTATGTAGAGTCTTGTAATTCATTTTAAGAACTTTAGGGGTGCCTAGATGGCTCAGTTGGTTGGGTGGCCGACTTTGGCTCAGGTCATGATCTCATGGTGTGTGGGTTTGGGCCCTGCGTCGGGCTCTCTGCTGACAGCTCAGAGCCTGGAGCCTGCTTCAGATTCTGTGTCTCCCTCTCTCTCTGACTTTCTCCTGCTTGCAATCTGTCTGTCTCTCTCTCTCTCAAAGATAAATAAAACATTAAAAAAAGAATTTTAACTTTTAAGGAGACATAGGAAGAAAAATATTATTAAGTTAGATCAGCTGTAAGGTTATTAAAATAATCTGAGTGAGAAAAGATGGTAACTTGGACTATGATTGTGTCAGGGGATATGGAGATAAGTGATACATTTGAAGAGTGTTAATAGTGAATAGATTGTTGGGATGCCTGGGTAACTCAGTCTGTTAAGCATCTGGCTCTTGATTGAGGTGATCTCACAGTTTGTGAGTTTGAACCCTGCATTGGGCGCTGTGTTGACAGTGCAGAGCCTTCTTGGGATTCTCTCTCTCCTTCTCTGTCTGCCTCTCCCACCTCATGCTCTCCCTCTCTGTCTCTCTCTCTCTCAAAACAAATAAATAAATAAACTTAAAGAAATATTAAAACTAGTGAATAGATTGTTGTAGAGAGCAGTGAGAGAGATAATTGGGTGACAATGACTGACTTCTGGCTTGCACAGTTCTGGGTGCCATTTAATGAGATGGGAGTTTGGTTCTGACCCACTAATTTTGAATTGCCTCTGAGACACTTCCACTTTTGGTGGCTGTTTGCTATTTTGTATGCAGGTTCTCCTCTGTGAAAAAGAATCCCTTCCCAGAACTCATTTACTCAATAAAGCTTTAATAGGAAGCTCCAGGTATATTAGTTGCTCACTCATTTATGATTCTGTAACAATTTAAACAGAACCAGATTGTAGGAGTACTTATATTAAACAGCCTTTGTCTGTGCTCTCTCTCTCTCCCCTATAGATGATAAGCTTTCTGAGGGCAGTTACTACTTCTTACTTTTTATTTTACTTTCAATATAGCCCAGGGATACAACAGTGCAGAAGAAGGTCATCTCGAATATCAGTAAACATAAGCTTTTAATCAGACTGCTAGAACGTGAGAATGCCAAAGGAGTGTTCTGGTTTAGGGAAGAAAGGCAGGGCTTTTCTAGAGAAATTTAGCAAAAGGGGTCAGCCAGAGTGTTACTAATTCAAAAATGGATTTTGGAAGAATGAGGAGTTATCTTTATAGCAGCTGTGTGTTGGGTAACTTAATTTTAGCAAAAGGGAAGAGAGAAAGCTGGGAGCTAAGGACATGAGAGGACCATGATGATAAGTTTTCAGTCTTTCAGGTCTCTCAGATTATAGTTATCAAATCAGTATTTGAATGAGTAAATAGAAATAACCCTCCTATTTCTCTTTCCCTAGATTTTAACACTCTTCCACAGCTGGAAGAAAGTTTCTTGTATCAGGTATGGTGATACTTAGGTGATATACCAAATAAACCTTAGCATCTTTATGTTTTCACATGCTGGAAATTTATTTCTCATTCAGGTCATAGACCCTTGGTAGGATTCCTACCTGGTTGATTTCCCACATAGTCCTTTGGACCATATTTGCTGTAAAATTTGAGGCTTCTGCTTCCTCTTGGTTTGCAGATTCCTTTCTGGTTGGTCCTAGAGTTGAGAGCAAAAACTGGAGTCATATGTGGAAGGTTTTAAAATTTCTACTCCTGGGAGTGGTGGCTATCACTTTTTTCCAGGTTTCATTCACCAAAACTCAGTCTATGGCCACACTAAAGGCAAGAGAACTGGGGAAGAGGGGCATAGCTATATTTCTAGTATGAGGAGAAAATGGGTGAGCATGAAATGATTTTGCCAGTTTTGAATAAACTTTGTTCATAAATGAATGAGTGATGCTTTAAAATTTCATAGATGAGGAGGACAGTTGGAAGAATATAACCTCTTCCCTCTTGAGAGGATTAGTATTCTCTCAGAGTTTAATTTGATGGAGTTTTGAGAGTTTAGTTAGTTGAAATATTTAAATTACAAAGAATCAAGTAAGTTCAAGTACAATTACCTGTTGACAACAGACACAGTAATGTTAAGCACTTTTACTTTGCCGTTTTCCTCCTACCTATAATGTAATTGATACAAAATTAAAATGCTAGGGTGATTATTCTTCCTTATATACAAATTTGAACTTGGCTTGATTATTTATTGTACAGAAATCCTTGTAACTAGAATAAAAAGTTGAATTGTGGTTATAAACTGAATGAGTAAAGTGGTAAATGACAATCTATGTGAATATAATTTTGTCATTGAAATGCTCACAGTCATTAATCTTTCATTTAAGAATTATATGATTCTTAAAATCGATTTCTGAACATATTACTAGAATACTTTAATCTCTTTAGTTTTAAAAGTTCGCTGTAAAATTAATCTTTGTTACATCATAAAAATTTATGTTAAATTGCAGCTTCTTTTATAAATCTGTAACAAATATCATTGCCTATGTAATTACTTTTTAAGTTATTGAAAATAGGAGGTTCTTGTAACTGAAAAAAAAATCCATTTTTTCCCCTTGGAAGGCTTATATATGCCTTTCCTTCATGGGATACTTTACCATTCCAGAAAATAGTTACCTTTCTGACTTCCTGATCTATGTAGTATTATTTTGTCCTTGAGTTGCAAAATAAGTAGGATTACAAATAAATTTGCTAGCTGTTACTCATACTTAGTTGATTTTCTACTGTTAGATGAAAAATTTCCAGAGTCCAAATATATAATTTGATAAAAATTAAAGAACCTGAGAACTGTAAGATATATAATAAATCATGTAGTAAAATATTTTCATTTTATAGAAACAAGTCTCGAAGATAAGGTGACTAGACTAAATTTCTAGCAACAAAGTGGATATTGACTACACCCATGCTTATAGTTCAAAGACTTCCATTCATTCATCAAATGTATACTCAATATATGAAAATCCTCCTCTATCAAGCATAATTTAGTTTCTTCCTCAATATACATATACTTTCTTTTGTGTTCTAAGTTCTGTCACTTATTTCATATTGATTTAATGGATTTTTACTTCAAATCATTAAAATGTAACTCATTATAATTAATTTAGAATATAGTTTTAATTTAGCACTAAAATATTTTTTGTTATTATGGAAATAAGGTGAGCTACTTAAAATTAGTATTAAATAATTGAGCAAAGAAAAAAATGAATCCTTCACAGAGGACCATAGTGTACACTTGTTCAGGGTGTTAACTCACTCAATGAGCAGATAAGTTGGTGCTGAAATTATTCCTGATGCAATAAATGTGTTTTTCTATATTGCACAAAGATGGTGAATAAATTAGCAGGAGGCCAGTCTTAAAATATGTTGTAATATGGACATGGAGGAGGGAACTTGTGGGGATGACCACTGAGTTATATGGAAACCAACTTGACAATAAACTATTTGTAAAAAAAGTAAAAATAAAAATAAAAAATAAAAAAAATAAAATATGTTGTAAGATTAGGAAAGAATTATATGCTATTGTTAAATAAAAACTAGCTGGGATTATACTTCTGAATTCCTCCAGAAATCTTTGCTCAGAAAGACTGTTCAGAATTTAATTAACAAAAAGTAAAAAGACAGAGGTTTTAAGATTTAGAGTGGAGTCAACATGTTCCATAAGATTTGGATATATTTAAATGAACTCATGTTAAAGAAAGAGAAACCTAACAAGATTCTGGCCGTCCCCTTTGCTAATACTAAGTGTATTTTGTATCTTCTCTTTTAATTTAAAAGAAAGTAAACACAGTTCTCCCTGAAACTTAATTTCTGAAATTCAAAGAAAAACCTTGCTAAAAAGTTCTTGCTTATTTTTATGTGTTTATTGCACTGACAAATTTCCTTTTTGTAATATTGGCAATGAAAGCTTAAAATTGTTTTTAGTACTTCATTATGATTAGCACATCATAGTGAAATACAATCTGAGTTTGCACTTATCTTTGCAAAACCCTAACAATATTCTGAACTACTCTTTCCAGATATTTGGAGCAAGGCTTCCATGCTTACAATGTAGAAAGCACTGCTCTGAAGAAATTTAATTATTTTTGTCGGTGAGGTCTCATTATAAAAATAGTGGATACTGTATAAGATTCTTAATGCAAATGAAAATATTTAAAAATTATTTTAGCTGTTATGCTTTATTTGATTTTGTGAATTCTTTTAAAAGTTCTTTGGAAATGTGCCAGATTATTGTTTAGATTTTGCAAAGACATTCAATAGTCCAGTCTTATTTCCAATTCTCTGAGAAATAGATGAAAAGCAATTGTCACCAATGTATTCAACATATTTGAAAGAACAAAATGGCCTTGCTTTCCTCTAACACCATTCTTGCAGTCCTTTTCAGTCATTTTGAACTGATTATACTTTTATAAATATCATAGTTTGGTGCTCTCCTTTTTTTTTCACCTGGAATTCCATCTATACTTGCCATTCAGGAATATAGGCAATTAGAGTTTGTCCAGCAAATATTCATTCAGGCCCACCCTTATTTCACCACCCCATTGATCTCAAGCATAGCCATGTGACTTGCGTTGGCCAATGGGATGTTGAAAAATAAAATGATAATGCAAAAATTCTTGGAACTATATGATAATGCAGATAGGTATAACATATCAAAATTTAAGGAAACTGTTAAGCATTTCTTAGAAGGAATTTTATAGTCTTAAAAGCCTATATTAAAGACGTGATGTCATGGGGCACCTGGGTGGCTCAGTTGGTTAAGTGTCTCTCTTCGGCTCAGGTCATGATCTCACAGTTCATGGGTTTGAACCCCACATTGGGCTCTGTGCTGACAGCTCAGACCTGGAGCCTGCTCTGGATTCTGTGTCTCCCTTTCTCTCTGCCCCTCCCCAATCATGTTCTGTTTTTCTCTGCTTAATAATAAATAAACATTAAAAAAATTTTTTTAAAGAAGTGATGTTAAAAAACTCAATGGATTTCACAACCTTAAAGTCACGGACATTTCCTGTTCCTGTATCCATATTCTTGCTCAGGACATACAATTCCACCAATGTGCACCTAAAGTTATTTCTGGGTGCCCCAGGTGGGTAACTTTCTCATATGCTCATAGGTAGTCTTTCTTGCTGTACAACTCAGACTGCCTTTTATCTTTGAACTCTATATGTAATGGAATATTACTTATCACTGTCACTGTTGTGGTATTTTTCCATGAGCACTTGACTATTTGGATTTTTTTCTATTGCTTTTTGCAGATTTTTTTTAGGTATAACTCATATCCCATAAAATTCATTCATTTTAAGAGTATCGTTCAATGATCTATTTATATTTTCAGAATGGTACCATCTGTACAGTCATTACAATCTAATTTTAGAATATATTCCTCACCTCAAAAAGCAAACCTTGTGCCCATTTATAGTAAAACCTGACCTGCCTGGTCCAGGCCTAAGCAACCACTATTTTTTTTTTTTTGGGGGGGGGCATTTCATGTAAGTGAATTGTATCATATGTGGTCTTTCATATTTGACTTTTTTTACTGAACAGAGTGTTTTAGAGATTTATTCATGTTGTAGCATGCATCATACTTCATTCCTTTTTACTGCCTAATAAATTGGTTTTGAGATTCTTTGGAGGGAAAAATTGGGTAACTTATTTCTTGAGATAATTTATGGGACTCTGGGCACAAGTAGTATTGCTTCGTAATAATGAAAAAATATATATCAGTGAGTTAAAGAGAGTGTCATTTCCCTTTCCCTCAACACTATATAGAATATAGTATGACCTTGACTCTTCAAGAAATGACAGAATTCAGGCCATCAGTAGCACCTTTGGCATAGATGTTGGTACTTCCATGTTGATGCTAGCAATTTAGGTAGTTTGCTCAGGTTGGTATAGCTAGTTAAGTGCCAAAGCCTGGATTCTAAATCAGGAAGTCTGGATACAGAGTCTTAACATTAGCATATTCTGACACTTATGGCCAGAATCCAGGGTATAGCAATGATTCCAACAATAGAAACATCTTTGATTCCCACCACTGACCATTTTGGCCCTGGAAAATAATGCTGTCTTTCTCTCATTTTAGGATTCTTTAGGAGTATGTTTTGATGGAGCTCAAAATGACTAACAATCACACAACATCTTATGTTTTAGAAAAACAAGCGAAAATGATAGCTTGAAATTATAAATATTACTTATCTTTCATATAATAATAGTCCACTATTTAAAATAAGTTTAATAGACAATTATCTTCATAAAAAACAATGAGAAAAGTAAGACAGCTAGTATTAAGTATTTTATATATACCACTCTGACCATTTTTAATGTATTGTCTCATTTAGTGGTTGTAACAATTCAGTAAAGAAATACTATTTTCCTTATTTAATAAATGAGGAAATGCTATTTTTTATTGTAAATGAAGACAACAAGTCTCAGAGAGGGAAATAACTCACCATAGGCCCCATGATTAATAAGTGACAGATCTTAGATTGAAACCATGTGTCTTTCCTTCTAGTTTTTTCCATTTTATTTTACTTCTATGAAAGTAAACAGTTGAAAATATATTAGAAGGATAAGGACGCATAGAAGAGGCTGTGAAAGAAAGGCTGGTTCTTCCACCAAGTTTCATTTTTGTGGGTTTTTCATAAGTTATGAGATATTTGTGTTGTGCATATGTAAAGCTGTGTTTGTACTCTGTATGGAATTTACCTGGAAGTTAATTACATCTAGTCAGCAAATATTTATTGAGCAGCTAAGATTAAGTTACTAGATTACTGTGCTGATGTGAAGTCAATAAACTAAGGGAGAGACAAGGAGGGAGGGAGAGAAAGAGGGAGAGGGAGAGAAAGGGAGAAAAAATAATAAAAACTGCCTTCCTTGAAACGTCAAACTGATAGCTTGTGTGTATTCAATCTTTTCAAACATAATTGAACTTGCTCACACCATATTGTATAGGTGGGGATAGACCAAATTTCTTGCAGAAAATGTGAAAATTGATTTTGACATGATATTCTCTATCTAACATGAAAAGCAGAATCACTGAATGTTAGAACTGTGAGAGAGACGCCTTAAAGCTCATTCAGTCCAGTGATTTTCAAACTTGACTGCACAACAGAAATCAACCAGAGAATTTCCTAAACTCCAGGCTTTGAGATTCTGATTCAGTATTTCAGGATAGGCCTTTGAGTCTGAGTTTTTAATAAAAAATTTCCAGCTAGTAAGTATCAGATTGGTACACAAGCCTTAGGAAATCATTAGTCTAAAAAATCAACAATTTAAAGGTAGAAAATCGAGACCCTGATAGATGAAGTGATACTATTGAGTTTATTATCTATTTCCAGATAGATAATAAATAGTGGCCTTATATTTTGTCAAATAAGCTGTCATGAGGCCTCCTCAAGTAACTGCATGCCAATTATACAGAATTTAAATGAAAATTGTGACAATTTATACAATTTTTTAATAGAGAAGAATGTGAAAACATCTCAAAGCATTAACCTCAATGCTTGATAGAATCATGCTAAGGGAAAGGTTATTTATACTTTCATTCTATCAGATAGAATTGATCCATTTCAGACATAAGCAGAGTTTATAGACAAAAGGGTGTCATTTTATAGGAAAGCAAAACTTGTCTTAAAATAGTGACTTTTAAAAGGTTGATAATTTTATTATTTTGATTATTGATTTCTGCTTAACTCACTGCATGTGATAAATGGAATATTTATTTGCAGTTCTCATGTGTCATCATTACGTTTAGGGACAATGAGATTGAGATTAAAAAGTGTTAATATTCTGGGGCGCCTGGGTGGCTCAGTCGCTTAAGCATCCGACTTGGGTTCAGGTCATGATCTCCCAGTTTGTGAGTTCGAGCCCCGCCTCAGGCTCTGTGCTGACAGCTCAGATCCTGGAGCCTGCTTCAGATTCTGCGTCTCCAAGTCTCTATGCCCCTCCCTTGCTTGCACTGTGTCTTGCACTATCTCTCAAGAATAAACATTAAAAATTTTTTTAAATAAAAAATCTAAAAAATTTTTAGATAAAAAGGTATAATTTTTTATTTTAAAAAATTATTTTTTTAAAATAAAAAGGTGTAATTCTTGAAGCACATTAAGTTTTCCCCCAACTCTTATTCCATTAAGAGATAAAAATATGTTGCATTTAGTTTTTTGAGGTATTGTGTTTGCAGTGAATGCATAAAATGAAGAAAGTCAATATTTATAGATTATTATATAAATATTCCAATGACTCTTATTTTTATTCCTGTACTGTTAAGAACTCTTAGTGAAATTTGTATGTTTTATGGTGGGACAGGCTTGAGTCTTTGGATGTAGTAAGGGGTAAGCAGTTATTTAGAAAATAAACATCCCCAGAGACAATTGCTGCAGTTAGAGCAATTCACTCACATACTTTCTTTATTGAAGTTGCCTTACAGTAAAATGTAATGATGTTAACTACTATATTGCCAGGTATTGTGAAGATTGAATGTGCATGTACGTACATGCACACACACATAAACACATTTTGAACCAATTGTCTTTTTGGTTGGTCATGCTTATCAATCACACTTATATTGGTACTAAGTGTTCATCATTCAGTCATTCATACATTCACTCACTGAACAAACATATATCGAGTGCATACTATGTATCAGGCACTAGAGGTACTTGAGCTTTCAATAGCTATACATAGATATGAAGACAGATATTAGAGTCCTAGACTCACCTGTATACACATGAGAAATTCTAAGGGCTGCATTCTGGATGTAAAGATAAAGTGGAAGCATAAAGGCCTTTATAGGGAGTTTCAGCTTAGCTCTGAATGATCTTAGTCTCTGAAATTGGGTTAAGATGATCCTGGTGGGATCATACCCCTAGGAGACTAGAAGTAGTATGCTTTAGTCCTTCCTGAAGGAAGATAACATAATTTTAGGATCCAAATTATTTCTACCAACAATTTTTCCAATACAGTGCCTGACAATAAAATCCTAAACAAGAGAAACCAATGTGGAAAAAAGAAAAACAGTAAAAAAGGTATAACAAGACCTAGGATATTGAGAGGATGGTGGTGAGGAAATTCTGTCAGGTCTATGGGAAGCCCCAGCTGGAGAATCACAAAAACTTCCTTGAGTTCTGGAAGAAGGTCATGCTAAATACAGTGGATAATTCTATGCCTCTTGAAAGATAGTTTCTGAAATGCACTTGCGACTGATACCAAGTGTCTGTACTAGACCATGAGCCATCAAGTGACTATTCTTCCAGAACTGTCCATCATGAGATAGGGGAAATCTGCCAAGTCATAAGGTCAGGCAAAACCAGTGCCAGTCTATCAGAAGATGGAAGAACTAAGCACTTGAACATGAGTAAGATTGAACATGAGCAAGACTCAATGACACAATCCAACTGCATGAACAGGTAGCCCAGACACCCACATCATCTACCACTGTTGTCTGATCCCCTTCCTCAGCTCATACCCACAGCCACTGGAGGAATCCTTGCAAGCAGCTGATGGAGAAGAAAAATTCCTGAGCTTTACATATGGGTTCACTTGGTACCTGGGGACAAGTTAAAAATGGAAGCTGCATGATAGTCTCATTCAGGGGATGGCTTTTAAAGACTATTGCAAGGAAAAATCCTTCTATTAGGCAGAGCTTTACACAATGTGCATGTGTGGCCCATGATAAGAGTATGTATAGAGTCATGGGCAGTGACAAATATATATATGTGTGTGTGTGTGTGTGTGTATATATATTCATATATATTTGAATATATATATATTCAAATATATATGAATATATATTCAAATATATATGAATATATATATTCTGAATGTAAATTATTTGTCAGATGAATGTATTGTGAATATTTTTCCCCAGTCTGTGGTTCACTTATTTATTTTCTTAATGATAGATTTCAATGAGTAGGAGTTATTAAATTTTTTTGGTGTCCAATTTATAATATTTTTATGGCTAGTACTTTCTGTGTCTTTTTAAAAGCTAATATTATTTTGAGTTTTCTTCATAAACAGCTAAAATTGATCCTGCTGATATGCTTTTTCATAGTAAGAAAATAAAATAAAAAATATGTTAGCTTCCAGTTAGAAATGAATATATCTGTTCCTTAAAGGTGAATTTCTTTGATTTTATCAGACTCTTTAGATCTCAAGTGATAACTGGTAAAGTGAATTTATATTTAAAGCACATTTCATATCATAAAAACATATTTTAAACCTCATAAAATTTCTATAGCATATTTAATTAGCTGAACAATGTATTCCAATATTAGTGTAAATATTTGAGAGCTGACAATATAGCTAATGTTTTGGAAATTTTTATATGTGGTATATTCATATTACTAGTCTTTCCCTATAATATAAATGCCAAATAGATTTTCAACTTTACAAATTTTTTGGTAAGGTTAAGTGTGGTTACGTGTGTGTGTATTTGAAATGGAAAAATTTATGAAAAATAAGCTTTTAAAATAATATAATATTTTATACAATGCAAAAGAGAATTCAGTCTAAAAGTATAAGAACTCTGTATATTCTCAGTATATTCTTTAAATAAGAAAATCTAATGATAAGAAAGTTGTGTTCAATTTAACATTCTGCAGAAGAATTCTGTTTACATGCTAAAAATAGAAGCCATGATACTCAGCAGGATAATTTTAACCATTGATTTAATATCCAACACTTAAATTTTTGCTGCATTGGTAGGCACTTACTTGTAAAAGCACTGAGCTGTGTCTAAGTAAAGCACTGAAGTGGGTTGGTAATAAGTTAGTAAAATAGATTTCAAAAGGAAACACTTATAATTGTATTCTTTAAAAATATATCTAACCACCAATTTTATGGTTTTCAATTAATTTGGAAGGTGACATCTAGGGCTGATTTTTAAACTATACTTAAAATATCTTTTCTCTGCCCCTCAGTTTCTGCAATGCATTTCTTTTAGAGTTTAAAAGAATATATATATAATATATATATTTTATGATGACTAGTTTGCACTCATTTTTTTCCTCCTTTGTTTAGTTAATCTTGAACTTACCTATCTTGTGTGAGTTTAAATCCTGGCTACACTGTGTATCATAGCTCTACTATGTGAATACAAGACATTACTTAATACATGACCTTGATGTAATAATAATACATAACTCCAAAAATTGTTCTGAAAAGTAAATAAAATTATGCATGTCTTAAAATAGCACCTTGGCTATTTGATAAGCATTCAATAAATGTTGACTGTTTTTACTAGTATTATGTATGCAAACATATATTCTTAGTCTACTTGAGCCATCATAACAAAATACTATACACTTGGTGGTTTAAAAAATAGAAATTTATTTTTCACAGTTCTGGAGACTGGGAAGTCCAAGGTCAAGTTACCAGCAGATTTGGTTTCTGGGAAAAGCATTCTTTCTGGCTTGCAAATGGCTGCCTCTTCCCTGTGCCCTCACATGAGAGAGAGAGAGAGAGAGAAGAAAAGAGAGAGAGGGAGAGAGAGAGAGAGAGAGAAAGCAAGCTCTCTGTCTTCTTTTAAGGCCACAGTTCTATCTGCTAAGGACCCCACCCTAATGATGTCATTTAAACCTTAATTACAGCCTAAAAAACCTTCCAGATTCAGTCACTTTGGTGGTTAGGGCTACAACATGTGAATTTTGGGGCAACACAATTCAGTCCACAGCACCATATTCATAAATTGTCAATTTGATTAATTTTATGGAATGATTTATATGTATGGAAAAATTTATAAATATGCATATAATAAATTTAATATTTCTTATATAAATATGTAATATACATTTATAACTAGAATTGTTTATATTTTATATATAATATACATAAATATTTCTTATATAAATATTAATATAATCAAAATACCATATGATTTCACTCATATGTGGAACTTCAGAACAAAATAAATGAGCAAAAAGAAAAAAGTAGAGGGAGGAACAGGCAAACCAAGGAACAGACTCTTAACTACAGAGAACAAACTGATGGTTATCAGCAGGAGGTGGGTGGGGGATGGGGGAAATAGGTGATGGGGGATTAAGGAGTTCACTTGCGATGAGCACAAGGAGATGTATGGAAGTGTTGTATCACTATATTGTACACCTGAAAACAATAGTACATTGGGTATTAACTAACTGGAATTTAAACTTTTTTTTTTACTTCTGAGAGAGAGAGAGAGAGAGAGAGAGAGCATGAAGAGGGGAGGGTCAGAGAGAGAGGGAGATACAAAATCTGAAATAGGCTCCAGGCTCTGAGCTAGCTGTCAGCACAGAGCCTGATGTGGGGCTCGAACCCACGAACCGTGAGATCATGACCTGAGCCGAAGTCGGACACTCAAGTGACTGAGCCACCCAGGCTCCCCTGGAATTTAAATTTTTTTTTTTTAATTTTTTTTATGTTTTATTTATTTCTAGGAGAGAGAGACAGCGTGAGCAGGGGAGGGTCAGAGAGAGAGGGAGTCACAGACCGAAAGAGGCTCCAGGCTCTGAGCTGGCAGTCAGCACAGAGCCCGACGCGGGGCTCGAACCCACGAACCGTGAGATCATGACCTAAGCGAAAGTCGGACGCTTAACCGACTAAGCCACCCAGGCGCCCCATCCCCTGGAATTTAAATTTTTAAAAAACCAGATTTTTTGGTATCTATTTATCTACAGTGACTGTGACTTTTTTAAAAGAATGACACAAAAGATGCTATTGGAATTGTTATAATGCATATGCAAGACCAAGTGATTCATACACACACAGAATTTAGAGGTTTCCTCCTCTTATGTTTTTCCTCTTTTTTTTTCTTATCTCTTTCTTCAACTCAGATTGCTGTAAGTGACAGCACCTTAATGAAGAATTGTTCTTCTATATACTGTTGATTTTTCCTTAAAGAAATAGATGATCATATAATTTCAGCTTCAAATCTAATCTCAAAGAGATATCATTCTCTTCTTGGTGAGGGTTGAGGAAGAAGAAAATAAAAGAGACTGTGTTGGAGGTTGAAAGCAAATAATGACCCAGAATGTTGATTTGGGATCAAATAAAGGGAGTTTCTTTCAAAATTTTTTCAGAATTGTCCTGACACATTCTGTTCCACATCTGATGAGAATCCAAAGGGTGCCAATGTTGTCTAGGTGAGCTGCTAGAGCAGTGCTGGGTATGGATGCTGCTAAATCAACAGTGAATGCCTTAGAAAATCACTCTTCTTTTCAAAATTTACTTTTATAATATTTCTTATTCTTTGGGGAACTGGATTTTCTCTGATGTGGTTTTTATGGTTAAAATCAGAAGGTTAATATAAAGTTTTTCCTTACCTAGATATATGGAAAAGGAAAGAAGATAATATATGCTATATTTTAGAAAAATACAGGTGACAATAGTAGGAGCTCTAAGGTCCAGAGTTTTAGATTTTGCAGGAATCATTATTTTTGGACAAAGCATTTTACATAAGGCTCTGAAAATCATGCAATATTATTTGTTGACAATGTTTATTAAATGACAGTATTTTAAGGTCAGAATACCTGAATTGTATCTCAGTTTTGCTCCTTGTTGCTCTTTCACTTTTTCTCAGTCCTTCTATCCCATGGTTTCCTCACCTGTGAAAGAGAATAGTAAGAGCACTGATGTGTCAGGTTTATTGTGTTATTTAATTCTTGAGATCATATGCAGAAGTATGCCTGGCACTAAGTAAACTGTAATGTTACATATTACTTTTAGTTTATTAGCCATATTTTCTTTAATCCCTCTCCTTCGTTAAATCTGGTGACTTTGTAGGTCTGTGATGCTGTCCCTGGACAGAGTATTCTGTCCCTCTTGTTGCAATAATAGGCTTATTTGAACATGCAATGTGAACTAGACCATTCAGAGTCTCTTGTGGACTTAATCTATTTCAGGGTTTAAAAATAAGGTGGGGGTAGGGGTGCTTGGATGGTTCAGTCAATTAAATGTTTGACTCTTGATTTCATCTCAGGTCATGATCTCACAGTTCAAGAGTTTGAGCCCCATATCAGGCTCTATGCTGACAGTGCCGAGAATTTGGGATTCCCTCTCCCTCACTCTGCACCTCCCCTGCTCTCTCTTTCTCTCTCTCAAAATAAATAAATAAACTAAAAAAAAGTAAAAAAAAAATAAAGTTGAGGTTATACCAGTAATATCTATCTTTCAAGAAAATCTAGTGGGAAGAGAGAGAATGAGAGAGTGGGAGAGAGAGACGGAGACTGATAATATTTGGACATCTGAATCCATTTATGTCTGAAGGAAACATAATATACTCCAAGATCATTTAGTTGGCTATTAATTTTTTTGTCTTCCATCCTCTCTTCTTCCCTCCCTCTCTTTCACCTTTCTTTCTTTCTTTCCATTTCTTTTTTTCTCTCTTCTTTTATTTTCTTTACATTATTTTGAATTGATTTCTTTCATTTGCCATTTGACAAATGCATAGGTTGTCTCTAATGAAGAAGTTAGAATAATGATAATTTGAATATAGATTTAAAAGATTTGAATAAGACTAATGGAGAACAGACCCATACTGGGATCTGTGGTTATTGTTTCATTATGTAATACTGAGTCAGTCATTTGAACCAGTAGCACATATTGTATATATTTAACCTTAAGATAAATTATTTATATGATAAAATCACCCAAAACATTACTGCTTATACAACAAAATTTATCTTGCTTCCTAAACTAATTTCTACTTATTGTGAAGGACATCATTATATGATAAACATTTAATCAAGAAACTCACTCTTTTGTGTAATACAGGTACCGAAGTTTAATGTCATTAATTGAATTTCAGTAAATTATAGCTCTTATTTAGGTGAGACTCAATCACTGAAGAACAAAGTCATGGATTTTTTTCTCCATAAACATCAAACGAATGGTTATAAGTATAAAGAACACCAATTTTGGAATCTTGTAGGCTTGGACTTATGACTAAAAATACTTGGCATACTTATAGACTCTTAGCAGCCAAATAGAGTGAGGCGATTATGATAACAGTTTTCAGAGAAGAAATCTTAGCATTCACCAAGTTTCATGGAAAATCTTGGATGATTTGGTAGGATGATTACTACCATGAATGCAGAACATGACATTCAAAGTAACTAACAAAGTTCAGTTTTCTTGGTGTACTTACAAGAAAAAGTACTTGGAGGGAGAAGTTTTAGAGTGAATCAGACGGAGTATCTTAAAATGTTAGCAAATAATGACATATTGAATAACATTGAAGGCCTCTTCACTGTCACACTGTCCAATGGAATATGTCTATATTTGCATGGATCTGTCACATATTCAGTATATCCTTGTTAAGCTGCTGAGAAAAATCATGGTTTTTGTATTACAGGGAAGCAAGTAAACTCACATTTCAGGACCTGTCTCAAAAGTGTCACAACCTCTCGATTAATTCATTGACTTTTCCATATCGCTTTCATTTTTACTTCACTAAAAAGATATAGCTTAAGAAAATATTTTTGTGATTTTACTTTGGGGAATAGAGAGATACTAAAAAATGCTTGTAATTCTACTTTAAAACTCTGAATCTCATTGATCTTTCAAATTCAAGGTTAGATTCTGCCTACTTATCAAATCTTTATCTTACTCTTTCTTTTTTCTGAGATTCTATATTATATCTACTAGTCATTTAGTTAGTACTCATTGTTGAAGCTAGTGGCAATTAAAATTATACCATTACTCTATCCAAGTTCTGAAGCAATTAAAAATTAAGACATATGAGCAGACTGGAGATAAAGAAAAATATCACCTTCATTAGTGATAAACTTAATATAGGTAAATGTGGCTCATATCTTACAGCCAAATGGTTTGCTAATAGTCTTCATCAGAATGTTGTAAATATACTGTAGTAGCAATATTAGCTGTTTACCAAATCTCCACATCCTCTCTCCAATATTACCTGGACCCTTTGCAGTTAAGCCGAATAATGTCCCTAGATCTAGACATATATCATATGTTAATTTCAGGTTAAAGTGTTTAAATACCACTATACAATAAATTTTTCTTCATCTTAGCAACATTGACAGAAGTTTACATGTTCAAATAGTATAATGGCAAGGTGTATGCCAACTGGATACCTGAGTCATTGTGTAGAAATGAGTAGTCTGGAGAGCTACTGATCTAAGCTGACTTTGGTATGTGTGAAGCCACTGAAATTTTGTTATCTCAGTATTGCCTAATTCGACATACCTAAAACACATTCTCACCTAGTCCTTTGGTGGTGGCAGAATTTCCTCCTGTATAGCATGGGACAGCAGAGTGGAATATTCTCCCTGTAGAGAGCACATTCTCTCTCCCCAAAGAGAAAAGACGGGAAGTAGCTGGGCTAAATGTACTCAATTTCTTTTTACCTACTCATGGATCATGTGTGGTGGTGGAATAGATAAAAAGAAGTAATGATAGTAGAGTTCTTGCCAAATAAATATCAAGAGTGTGAAGGAAAGTTCAATTCCCGTAACTTACTAGCTATTCCTATTCTCTTAGCCTGCTGGATTTAATGAATATATCAGTGGATTACCAGTGTTGTGGCTTTTCCTTTTGGGGGAAGATATCATCAGCCTACAAAGATAATCTCCCCCCTACCTTCATGAGGCCACTTCCTTTATATAAACCACTATTCTTTTGGGATTTTTCTGGGACCAGTGATGGAGAGTATAATATTGTTGCCACAGGGCTCTGAAATTGGACCAAAAAAATTCAATATTAAATTAACATTTAGGTCACATTTATACAAATACTAAAAAATATATTTACATGTCCATTTCTCTTGCCATTTTGTTCCAAAATAGCCTATCAATAGTTTATAACTACATTATATGACAACATAAAATGCAAATAATGAAGTGCAAATAAGTTGGATCCCCCAAATTTGCAACATAACCCCCTTCCTATTGTCAATCATCGGGGAGAAATCAAAATTCAAGGAAATTAAGTTCTCTTGAAGGTTAAAGTATCAAAGACAAAAATGCAAAAAGATGAAGTTAATACCAAATGCTCTTGTCCTTGGATATTAAATTTCAAAGAAATTAAAGTCCAAAGTTTATCCTTCTCTCTCTCTCTTTTTTTCCATCTTAGCTAAAGGGAATTGGTGGTCCTATGGTGGGGGTGATTTAGGACTTCTTCAACAGTCTTACCCTTGGGAACTCAGAAGTGAATTAATTGAATGCCAAGCTTCTAAGTGACTCACTTTTTAAGACTCCAAATACTTTCTAGAGCATGCATGATAAGTATAACTCTAATCCCAAGTCTATTAAATTTAGAAAACTAACCATTTCCCTTTTAACAGAAGTTATTCCTGGCCAAATTTTATTGCCAAAAGCTATTAGGAAAAACTCAGTTATTTCAGTGAAGGAGAGGAAACAGGGACAGCTCCTACTCTCAAGGTTTAGTCTCTACAATGGCAGTGAGTTTATACCAAATGTCTGAAATACATTCATGCCTATGAATCTAAATGCACGAAGTAGAATTCCCACATTAAAAGGTGAAGTTTAAGGGTGCCCACGTGGCTCAGTCGGTCAAGCATATGACTCTTGATTTTGGCTCATGATCTTGCAGTTTGTGAGATTGAGCCCTGTGTCTGGCTTTGATACCAACAATGCGGAGCCTGCTTGGGATCCCCCCGCCCCTTTCTCTCTCTGTCTCTCTCTCACTGCCCATCTCCTACTGGTGCACGTGCAGGTGCACTCTCTCTCCCTTTCTCTCTCTCTCAAAATAAGTAAATAAACTTTTTAAAAAGGTAAATTTGGCATCATATCACTTTTATATCTGTAGGAAATACTGTCATGCTTTGTGTTCATGCATGATGAGAGACATGTCAGGCACAGTGTCTGGATTAATCTGTTGCTATAACAAACTATCCTATGATGTCAGTGATTAAAAAAATTTTTTTCAACACGTTACCTCCTGGTTACTTTGATCTAAAAGATCTGTTCCACATATCTTTTTATTCCAGGATTCAGGCTGAAGAATCCTTGCTTATTTGGGACATTCTGTTCTCATTACCGAGCAAAAAAAGGAAGGACAAAAAATATTCAGTGGCTATTAAATCTGTTGTGTGGACATGGTGAATGTCATATTTGTTCATATAAAATTGGTCAGAGCAAAGGATGTGGTCAAACTCAATATTAACGTGACAGGCATGTATATACTCCTCTACTGGAGGCACCCCATGCATTATGGCAGCCATGAGACTCAGAATTTGCTTACAGGAAATGGGAGTAAATATGTGAGAACAATATAAGCTATTAGAAGCTACTATTTCCTTCTTGAGAAGTTTAGATTTTTATAAAGTGGGTCATTCCAATTAAATTGCCTCATTCATTAAATATATCTTTTTTAAAGGTATATTTATTTTGAGAGAGAGAGCACATGCATGGGAGTGGGGGGAGGGGCAGAGAGAGAGAGAATTCCAGGCAGAGACCACGCTGTCAGCACCAAGCCCTACCTCGGGTTCGATCTCACTAACGGTAAGATTATGACCAAAGCTGAAATCAAGAGTCCAACACTTAACCAACTGGGCCACTCAGGTGCCCCTATACTATTTATATCTTAATTTCTATGTTCTCTCTGAGCCTCATACTTCAGGCTCCCCAGTATTCAATAAAAACTGTGAATAGTGTAGTGTAATAGCATGAAAACTCTCCTGTAAGAAGGTATTTTCACATATTTTCAGTTTCTCTTGTCTAGATTTGCTTAGGTGTCAAACTAGTCCCCTAGGAATTTTTGTTATAAATTCTTTGACTCATGTAGTATTGGAAGGGGTGTTTTTAATATTCTAAATGTGTCTTTTTGATATTAACTTGTAATTTAATATCACGGTAGTCACAAAATGTATAATTCAGATAGTGGATTTTGAAATTGGTTGAGAGTGCTTTTATAGCTTGGTGTGTGGTGGATTGTGTAAAGAAATTATGTGTGCTTGAGAAAAATGTGCACCTCTAATATGTGGGTACAGAGCTTTATATGGATCCATTAAGTAAGGATTACTAGTTATGCTTTATAAACTTACTACATGTTTATTAACTTTTTTTCTTCATGGCTCATCAATCATTGAGAATGGCATATTGAAATATTTCATTGTAATAATCAATTTGTCATATTCATCCTATAACTCTATATTTGCCTTATATATATGTGAAAGCTATTTATTAAGGGCTTTCAATTTTGTAATTGTTATATCTTCCTGTTCAATTGAATTAGATGACAATTGAATTAGATGACACATAGCTTCCTAGCTAGAAATCTCCTTTCCTGTTCTCTTTTGCAACAAGCTGTATCCATATACCTAACTAATGAGGTGTTCTAAATTCTAATTAAAGTAGTGGGAGTGAAGTGAAATAACTTCTCATTATGTGCATTAGAAGGAAGGTAATTGCTCCCTCTCTCTCTCCTTTTCCTCTTTTTGTTGGCTGAACATGTTGTTGACCCAGGTTTATGCATTAAAAAAACAAACAAAAAAGAGAGCAATATTCAAAGTGGTGGTGGACCATCAAGGTTGAAGGACTATGAGTCTCTTAATGATCTCCTGGTCCATTGCTGCTACTTTCCCAGAACTGCCTGACCTCTTGCTTCTGGATTGTCATATGATAGAGCAGGTGTGTTTGGGGTCTCATTTGCTGCTGCAGCTCAGTTTGAACCCCAACAAAGTTCATTCATTGGCTGAAGTCGACTTGGTCTGATAGTAAAAGCTCTGCTTTTCTTCGTATTTTCCTGGTATATCCTCTTCCAGCCTCTTATATCAAACTTTGCATTTTATCATATTTTGGTGTGTCTCTTATAAAAAACATGTAGTTCGATCTTTTCCCCTTTTCAAGGGGAAAGGGGAAAGGTTCTCCCCTTGAGAACCTTTGGCAAGTTCAGTCCATTTTTAGTTTATTGTGATTGTTAGTAATTTTGGACTTGTCTTTGTCATTTTACCTTTCTTTTTCTATTTTATCATGTTTTTGTGCTTTTTTTTCTTACTTCTTGCCTTTTTTAAAAGCTTTATTTTTTCTAAATTTTTTCTCTCCTACTTTTTCAGTGATACTGTAATACTGTTTTTAAATTATCTTAAAAAATCAAATTATATCTTGATCCATTTTTAAGTTTGGAAAAAATTAAACAACATATCCCTGAACAACTAATGGATCAAAGAAGAAATCAAAAGACAAAATGATATCTAGAAACAAATGAAAATGAAAATATAACACACCAATACTATGGAATGCAACAAAAGTAGTTCTACAAGGGAAATTTATAGTGAAAAATTAAGAAAAAGTTAGATCTCAAGGAAATAATCTGAATACACACCTGGAGGAATTAGAAACAGAACAAACTAATCTCAAAGTTAGTGAAAGGAAGGAGATAATGAAGATCAGAGGAGAAATAAATGAAATAGAAAATAGAAAATATCAATGAAATTGGGAGTTGGGTTTTAGAAAATATAAACAAAATTGACAAACCCTTAGCTAAACTGAGAAAGACTCAAATAGATAAAATCAGAAATAAAAGATGAG
Organism: Hyaena hyaena; assembly: GCF_003009895.1. Classification (NCBI taxonomy): domain Eukaryota; kingdom Metazoa; phylum Chordata; class Mammalia; order Carnivora; family Hyaenidae; genus Hyaena; species Hyaena hyaena. The sequence goes on along the minus strand of NW_024082149.1, from coordinate 16,199 downwards.
ACATTACAACTGATAACACAGAAATACAGAGAATCGTAAGAGACTACTATAAAAATTATATGCCAAAAAATCAGATAAATTAGAAGAAATGGACATATTCCCAGAAACATACAAACTACCAAGGCTGACTCATGAAGGAGGAGAATCTGGACAGAATAATAATGAGTATAAGGAGATTCAATAAGTAATCTAAAACCTTCCAATAAGAAAAAATCCAGGACCAGATGGCTTCATGCATGAACTAAGTATTTAAAAAAGAGCTAATACCCATCCCTCTCAAATTATTCCAAAAGACTGAATAGGAGGGAACATTTCAAACTCATTTACAAGGCCAGTATTGCCATATTTTATTTTTTTAAATTTTTTCTTTCATTTTTATTCTTTTAGCAGACTGTATTTTCCAAAAATGGCCATCAGAATATATTCCATGTCACATGCCCTTGTGTAACTGGACTTTGCCATTTCATCATCAAGAAGTGAATCTGTCTCTCTACTCCTGAGATCCGGGTGGGCACTGTGACTATTTTGACAAATATTCTATAGTGGAAATAACACTGTTTCACTTCTGAGCAAGGTCCTTACATGGCCTGGGAGACTTCCACTTATTGCTTCTAAGAATTAAGATTGTTAATATTTTTTTATGTTAATGTGCCCCAGGAAATATTTAGGATATTTTATACCAAGAAAAATTGTTTATTTATCTGAAATTCAGATTGAAGTGGGTGTACTGAATTTGTACTTGCTGAATACAACAACCCTACTTGAAAGCCAACAAACATACCAGTGTGATTAACCTGTAACAGCAGTTCTTGAGAAGCTCAAGCTGAGTGACCAGGCCTTGTACTAGGAGACACCATGTGGAGAGAGAGACAAGCCAAGGAGCATCAAGGCACCAGTCATATGATTAAAGAAGACATCTTGGAAATAATTCCTCCAGCCCAAGCAATTCCCACTGGTTCTAAGTGGATCAGATATGAGCCAACCAGTTGAACTTTCCCAAAGTTCTGACACACAAAAGTGAACAAAATAAACTGCTTAATTTTAGGTCAAAACTTTTGGGGATGGTTTGTTGTACAACAATTCAGAATTAAAATAAATCTGTGTTTGAAAACAGAAAACAAGCCCCAATACCTTGTCTTGGTAAGTCTAAATTTGCTGTAGGTATTATTCCTGATGAATTCTGGTTTTGGTCAGCAATCATACCTGATTGCTTTTAATAGGTCGGAATCCTAAGTACCAGATTTTAAGCTATTCTCCTGGAGGAAAAGGGAAGTTCTATATATTTTCTTTTTGTTCTGCTGGAACCAGGTCCCAGATTTAATGCAAGTGATTTAATATTAGCTCTTCATCTCACCAGGGACCCAAAGTTTAGTATTCTGATCTTAACAATTATATGGGCAGCCCCACCTTTTACCTTCGCTGACCACTAATCACTCCTATTCAAGTTTCAGCTCATGGCCATTGCTTTTTCTTATTTTGGACAGTGAAGTGGTGTTTTGGACATTTCTCCCTGTTACTTTAAATTTAACAATGGCTTTAAAAAGTATCTTTTGTCTAAAAGTGTTTGTTGTTGTTGTTGTTGTTGTTTTTAGTAGAGAACCTTTTAGATATCTACCTGCATTATTGCACAATTTCCATCTGTTATTCAGAAATTTTAAAATGGTTCATAGGGGAGACAAGTTCATTTTCTGAGGTCCTAAAGGAGCTATACTAAATTCCTTGGAATACCTCTAATCTGTGGTTGTGAAGAAACCTCAAGTTCATAAGGAGCATCAAAGACATTGTCTGACTGAGATCCAACATGATAAGAAGTTCGGGAAGAATTTTATTTCTTTGGGCTATACTTAAAGAACAAGATGGTTCAACTGAAGCTTTAGTTCATTTGAATCTTGATATTTTTAATTTATATCAGGTTTAGTCTTTGTATTTTAATTTCTTCCTTGGAATATAAAAATAATAAGAAATTTACTTTATATTTGTAAGTCTTTGTTTTATTATTATTGGACTACCCTAATTTAACATTTGAACCTATTTGCACAATCTTAACTTATTTTGGATAATGTGAGTGGATATAATTTGAGATGGGAAATAGAAGTGAGAGTATGATGTTGACTCTAGGTACAAAATGGACATGGAATTAATTCCTAGTAGAACAGGAAATGATCAGTCCTCCATGGTAATTAGTTTGTACATAAGGAAAAAGTCATCAGGTTCCACTTGTGATGGCCCTGTGTCTTTAATTTCAATAGTGTGCGATTTTATGCAGTTATATAAACAATTCTAGGATTTTCAGTTTTACTCTTCACATGAATGAATTATCAGACTGTTAAAAGTATTTCGCACTTTTTAATTTCTCTGATTAAATAAAGAAAAAGAAAAGTTGCCTTGTTAAGTAGGTAATTAGCTGAAACTCAAAGTAGGTTCATTAAGCTTGATTTGCTGAGTTTGGCTGTGAAACTTTTAGACAAATCCTCCGAGCTAAGTTTTTAAAAATTTCTGGAGCCAAGAATAAAGATTTTTTCTTTCTTGTCATCAAAAATAGTCTGTAAATAGCCCTACGTATTTCATAACATTAGCCCTAAACTTTTCCTTCTGGAGGGGTCAATAAGAAAAATTTCCTCAACAATTAATTAATTGGAATTTTTAATTATTTTGGAAGCTTTGACAAGTAAAATCTTCATGGTCTACCAGTCCCAGGAAGGCATTATAAGAAGCAAAGATTGTTAAGGGGAGTAGTGGCTTCATGAAAGAAAAAACCACACTGTCATGATTCCCTTGTAGTCTCCACCAGTGGGGACAAACAAAACTCCATGTAACCATAACCTTAATGTTTAGTCAATGGGCTAAGAGAACCAATAGCTAAAGGTTAGTAGGGGAATCCTTCTTCCTATTCTTGTTATTTCCTTGTCCTTGGAGGGAGTTCCAATAGTGTAGCCCTCCTCACCTCTCTCTTATCCTCCTTCCCACTTCTCCCCACAAATGAGGAGTTAGTCATGTTATTGGAGAGCTTAGAAAGAGAAAATGCCCATGCATAGTTTGGCTTTCTTTCTTTCTTAGTCTCTCTCTTTCTCTCTCTAAGACAGATGATTTTTAAACTTTGTGTGATACTAAAGATACTCTTAAGAATTTTCTGCACCCCCTCTCCAGAGATTTGACTCAGCAGGTCTAGGGTGGACCCATGACTTCATGTTTTTAATAGATTCCCAAGTGACGTTTATGCCGCTGGTCCAGGAGCTGCACTTTGAGCACCACTTCTGTAGTAACTCCCTAGCCAAAAAGCGCATGCATTGTGCTCTGCTCTTCCGTGTTAACAGTTCTGCAGTGGCCCCTTCTGCCTCCATGGTAGGGCCAGCACTACAGTTATGTCTAACAAGATTGGTAAGTCTGTCCAATTCTGGGCCAGTGTAAGTAAGCCTACTTTGCAATAAATAGAAATGCTTTCCCCAGTTTGTCCTCTGTCTCAATATCTTATGTGTGTTTTAACATGGTTGGAGATTGAGTGGGGAAGAAGAGTGCTCTTCCTGGGACTCCTGAAAATCTCAAAATGAGCATATGTGTTTTCATGTAGTCAGACCTTCCTAGATTGTAGGGAATTTAGAGAGCTCTGTATCTTCTCTATCTTTGCAAAGCCAGTATGCAATCCACTGCTGTTCAGTATGTACTTGAACTCAGTACTTATTAAATAAAATATATCTTATATATAAATGTTATTGTTGCATCCTGGACAAGGAGGTATTTCAATGTTAGTTGGAATTTTAAAAGTTATCTCAAACATATGAGTTCAAACATAAAATTTCAAACACATGAAGTTCAGTAATCTGTTTGGAAGGTCTGATGCTGCTGAAATCATTAAAAGGGGACTTTCAAGAATGTCCAGGGCACCTGGGTTAAGTGTCCAACCCTTGACTTCAGCTCAGGTCTTGACCTCACAGTTTGTGAGATCAATCCCGGCATAGGGCTCCACACTGAGCATGGAGCCTGCCTGGGATTCTCTCTCTCTTTCTGCCCTTCCTCTGCTCCCTCTCTCTCTTTCAAAATAAACACACATTAAAAAAAAGAATGATGTCCAGTGCTCAGTCAGTGAGGCATCTTGATGTGTGATATCCTGGGAAGTTAATTTTTCAAGTTTAATTTATCATTGACTTTATTTCTTCAAGGTTTTGTATTTCATGCTGAGTGGATTACAGTCCAGCGACTACTCCTAGCAGCTAGCCAGCTGGTGATAATTGCTGTTAATTTCCTGGTATTTGGCAACCAATTGTTCCTTGACAACTGGAAGGAGATAACATAAGTGTCAGAGGGAATTGCAAAAAATAACATTTATTGCTTTTGCTTGATTATAAAAATGGTACATTCTTCTTGTTGAAAGTTTTAAAACTATGGAAAATATAAAGAAAAAAGTAAGAGTTTAAACATAACTCTTCTACTCAGAGGAAATCATTTGTATAATTTAGTGAATTTCAGCTTTACCTATCATCTATCTTTATATATCTTGATAAATACACACAAATAACCACCACCACTTCTAGTAACAAAAATGTTGCATCATATTATTTATCCAGCTCTGAATTTTACTTTTTTCTACTTAAAGATATATTCTCTGTATTTCTCCCCTTTAGTTTTCAGAAGGGTTAATTTTTTGGCACTACAATAATCTTTCATATGGTTGTGGAGTATATTGGCTTAAGAAATAACCAGGAGCAAAACAGTCCATCAGACTGGAAATTTTTCCTGAAATTTATTGGTGAATCCAGGAAGAATATTTCTCAAAAACAGTCAGATAATGGAATTTCACTTGCTAACCCTATCCTAATAAAGGCCTAGGCAGCAGCCAAAGAAACAAGTCCAGTGTTGTTGGACACTATGCTACGTCTTTATTATATATATTAATAAGTAAAAACCTAGATATGAGGAAATGAATATTTCTTTTTTTGCTGGTGTGTGTGTGTGGGAGGTATATTTTTCTCATATCTATTTGTTTTCAACAGGCAAACATTTCTTTATTTCTCAGTAACTAAATCTGAGTCTAACCTAAATTTATCTTCCTGAATTATGAGTAAATTCAGTCATTACTAGGATTCCTTCTTCTCCCACACCATGCAGTGTTTCTATAGTTCAGTGCAGCATCAAGATAGTTTCTACCTGTAAATGCCAATTAGGGTATAATGCTCACTGACCTACCTAGCCTGCAGGTGCTGTTCTGATGCTTAAAAATTACTCTTAAAGATTGGTACTTGTATTAGGGTTTTCGGGAGAAGCAAAACCAGGAGAATCTATAGAGATACACATAAGAGGAGATTAGTACAGGAATTAGCACATGTGACTGCAGAAGTCAAGTCCCACAGTCCACGATCTGCAAACTGGAGAATCATGAAAGCCAGTGGTATAATTCAGTCTGAGTCCAAAGGCCTGGGAACCAGGAGCTCCAATATCTGAGGGCAGAGAAGATGGATGCCTTAGCTCAAGAAGAGATAGAATTTGCCCTTCCTTTACCTTTCTTTCCTTTCAGGCCTCCAATGGATTGAATGATGTCACTCACATTTGGGAAGGAAGTCTCCCTTTACTGAATTAAATGCTAGCCTCTTTCAGAAATGCCTGCACAAATACACCTAAAAATAATGTCTTACCATCTCTCTGGGAATCCCTTAAGCTAGTAAAGTTGACAAATAAAATTAACCATCACAGTACTCCTTGATGAGTATTCATTTGATGCTGGTGTTTTAGGTACGTAACACAAGTCTTTCTCAGTTTTACCAGTCTCCCAGCTACTGTTCTGGAGTATATAGGGATGAAATTCACCCTCTGTCCTCCACAGTCTGTGGAAACATCTCTTTTCATTTGTGCTCTTTGAAAACATTTTAATGAAGTAGACTATTAATTAAAATAGGAAAAAATACTGCCTTCCAATAGTTTATATTTTGTGAGCAAGAATCTTTAAGATAAAGAAGCATCATGGTCCTGAATACCTGTTTGGGCTGGAGTGAAAAGGAAATCATATAAAGTTTAGTATATATTTTTGAAAACATGAGTGGATAAATAAATAAATGAAAGAAGGGTTACTAAATTATAAATACCAAGAATTTCTATAGTGTAGACAATCACATATGTTGTCATATTTTACCTCACAAGAACTCTGAGGTAGTAATCACTATTCCCATTTTTAGAGGAGAAATAGATGCTTAAAATAGTTTTTAATTGCCCAGGGCCACATTGTAAAAAATACTAGGTCCGTGTAGTTTTAATCTTGTGGTAAGTGTTTATTTTGTCAACCACAGCTCTTCTCTTATGATGGAATAACCACTTAGAGAAAGAAAACTGAACATATAAAAATCTGTTTCAAGCAGTCAGAGAAATGGAGACTGATGACTCAGGAATGGAGAGAACAATTTTGTAGCTTCCTAACTAATACCTATGAGACTTGTTGCATCATGAGTCACACTTAGGAGGAACACGGGTTCTATGAAAGAAGGATGAGAAAATATTTGGAAATCAAAAGTCACACAGAGTTTAGAAAAGTGATATAACTATGAGAGCAGAGGAAGAAACTGATCTACTGGAGCTCTAAAATCCATAAGCATGTTCTATTATAGGAAATGTAGATTTCTGGGAAAAACAATTTAGCAGTGTAATAAATCCCCTGAGATTCAATGATTCCAGTAATTCAGTTTTGTTCTTGGAAAGAACCAGTGATTTGTTGTTGACTCCCTGCTGAGGGTTGTAGAAAGAGTGGGATCCCCCAGAAGATGTGCTCTTTAAGTAAGGAATGTAATGGACAACCTGCCTCTACTCAGTCTAGTCTGCTGGATGCTAATTGTTGCTGCTAGGTTATAATAAGGCGGTAAATGATATTTCCAGAACTGAGCTCCCCAAAATCTTAGAGAACTGTGTAATGTGGTTTTGAATAGCAAATAGAAGTACTTCAAGGAATAGTGATGTTTCCAAATGAATTCAGATATTACAAGTGATAAAAAAAAAAAAAGAGGGGGCATCTAGAATCTGAATTGAAACAACAGAAGCTTGAGTCCTTGACTAAGAAATTAATGTCACACAAATCAAGAAGAATGTTTGATTTTTAAAAATGTATTTTATTCTATTCTATTTTAAATCCAGTATAATAAACATACAGTTTTATATTAGTTTCAGGTGTACAATATACTCATTCAACAATTCTATGCATTACTAAGTGCTCATCATGATAAGTATACTCTTAAACCTCTCTACCTATTTCACCCATTTCCCCCCCACCTCTTCTTTGGTAACCATCAGCTTGTTCTCTATAGTTAAGGGTCTGTTTTTGGTTTGTCCCTTATTTTTCTTTGTTTCTTTTTTTGTTTCTTAAATTCCATATATGAGTGAGATCATATAGTTTTTGTCTTTCTCTGGCTTATTTCACTTAAAATTTTACCCTCTAGATCCATCCATGTTATTATGGCAGGATTACATTCTTTTATTTTTTAATGGCTGAGTAATATTTCATATATACACACATTATATAGATACCACTTCTTCTTTATCCATTCATCTTTTGATGGACACTGGGATTGTTTTAATAATTTGGCTATTATAAATAATGCTTCAATGAAAATCAAGGTGCATGTATCTTTTTGAATTAGTGTTTTTGTATTCCTTGGGCAAATACTCAGTAGTCAAACTACTGAATCATATGGTAATTCTATTTTTTAACTTTTTGAGGAAACTCTATATTGTTTTCCATAGTGGCTACACTAGTTTAAATTCCCACCAACAGTGCATGAGGGACCCTTCTCTCCACACTTTTGCTAATACTTGTTTCTTGTGCTATTGATTTTAGCTATTCTGACAGATATGAGGTGATATCTCATTGTAGTTATGATTTGCATTTCTATGTTGAACATACTTTCAGGTGTCCATTGGTGATGCCTATGTCTTCTTCAGAGACATGACTGTTCATGTCTTCTGCCCATTTTTTAATTGAATTGTTTTGGGTGTTGAGCTTTTTAAATTCTTTGTATGTTTTGGATACTAACCCTTTATCAGATATGTCATTTGCAAATATCTTCTCCCATTCAGTGGGTGGCCTTTTAGTTTTGTTATTTCCTCAGCTGTGCAGAGACTTTTTATTGTGATGTAAGGCCAGTAGTTTATTTTTGCTTTTGTTTCCCTTGCCTCAGGAGACATATCTAGAAAAATGTTGCTGTGACCAATATCAGAGAAATTACTGTCTGCTTTCTTCTTGGATTTTTTATGGTTTTTGGTCTCATTTAGATCTTTATACATTTTGAGTTTATTTTTGTGTATGGTGTGAGAAAGTGGTACAGTTTCATTCTTTTGCATGTAGCTGTTTAGTTTTCCCACAACCATTCTTTGAAGAGATTGGTTTTTTTCCCCAATGTATATTCTTATCTTCTTTGTCAGAGATTAATTGACCATATAATCTTGGGTTTATTTCTGGGATCTCTATTATTTTTATTGATCCATGTGTCTATTTTTATGCTAGTATTATACTGTTTACTACCCACTTTGTCATATAACTTGAAATCTGGATTGTGATGTCTCCAATTTTGTTCTTTTTTAAGATTGCTTTGACTATTCAGGGTCTTTTCTATACAAATTTTATAGATTCTTCTATACAAAATTTAAGATTATTATTATATTTTTAAAATGTTTATTTGCTTTTGAGAGAGAGTGTGAACAGGGGAAGGGCAGACAGAGAGGAAGAGAGAATCTCAAGCAGGTTCCACATTCAACACAGAGGGCTCAATCTCATGACTATGAGACCATGGCCTAAGCCGAAATCAAGAGTCAGACGCTTAACCAACTGAACCACCTAGGTTCCCTGGATTACTAACTATTAATGAATACAATTTATTTAAAACACGTTAGAAAATAAAATGTATGGTGTCTTAGGTGTCTATCATCTATCAATTTCCAGGGTATGGCTACTAAATAAACTAAATGTGAGATTATTACATAAGGTGGTAAAGATTAACCACATTAATGTCCTAAAGAGTTGTTGGAATGGATTTGCAAAGGAAATAAGCAATTGGAACTTGTAAAAATACACATAAAATTCAGGAGAGAAGGAGAAGCAGTAACCAACATCAGGAAGACATATGATAATATATGCTGAACTCCCAAATGCACCAGAGCTGTAACTGATAACATAGATATGAGTATACTCTCCTCCTAATGCCAGTATACATATATTTTATGTGTACTCTTCTCCATGGAGTTAGGAACCTCTTGGAGAAAGCAATGTCAACAAAACAAAAATGAGACAAATCAAACAAACTAAACCTTGGCGTGTTCAGTACTTAGGGAATAGATCTAGGCTAGATAGACATTACGGGTAATTTGAGGCTATGGGAGGCATCAGAGGCCAAATTATAATGGGTGGATGTGGACTGTTTGGCACCTAAGAAATAATTCTTTTAAAGGAAAGAAAAATTTTGAGCATCACAGGAAAGCAATGGCCTTGACTGTAATGGGGAGTTGGAAGAAAAGTGGGTCTGTTACTCAGTTGCTCATATTTTCCTTAGGGCAGGCAATTTTGACTGGACTAGATCTTCTTACGAATTAATATCCTGGTGAAATTTACAGTCTGGAAGATAAATGAAGGTCTTCCAGGAGCTCCTATATACTGACCACCTATTGTTTTAGCAGAGGACATCTGGCTTGTGAAGGCCGTTTATTACAAATAAACCTATAATTTATGGATTGATGAGATACAGATAAACTGAAAAATAGAAATTAGTCACATAATCTGTGTAGCTACCTGAATTGTAAGGTGTGAAATCTGAAAGAACCCAAAATTTAGCAGCTTTCCCATAAAGTTTATAGCAGACATTGTTAGTGCTGATCATTCTAGCTTAAAACCCACTTCAGAGCGGAAGTAATTCTAGGAAAGTGAGTTTGGTGGCATTAGGACATCCCAAATTTTGATTCAACACTGATTGTGTCTCCTTCTATGATTGTGTCCTTTGTGGACTAGTAGTAAAGGTTTGTGCTGGGTAAGATGTTTTGTGTAATCCTGACTGAGAGTTGAGCCTTTTGGAGGAGGGCAGTAGCTTTTAGTTGAACTAAAGATGGACTGACAGCCTACAGCCAGACATGAGAGATTAATGAACCAGCAAAATCTAAGTGTCTATGACTTAATGCTAAAATGACTTCAAACTAGAGAGCATTTGTGAGAAGGTAAAAGGAGAAAAGTGCTCAAGTAACATCATTATAATCTCAGAGCCAAATACATAAATGCTACGTTTTTCAGAATTCTTACATTTGAAGGTGACAGACTAACAGATGGAGAGAATGGATGATGCGTTTCTGACACAAATTACAGAACTGGCACAGAGGCAAAATGAGGGACTTTCTGGACATCTGCTGGAAGTCTCAGTTGGCTAAAATCACAGTATCTGACAAGTTCTTGATTTGCCTTGCTGATGACTTCATCTCCCAAAAGGCAGAGAAAACAAGAACAGAAACTGCTCTCCTAATTTTGACCCTCTTCTCAAAAAGAATTGGTAGAATAAAAGAGATGGAAGGCCTTGAGGAAAAGAAACAATGCTGTTTTTGAAGTTAGTAAAGTCATGAAGGAAAATCTGAGTGTGTGTTGACAAATAATCTACATATTGTGAAGGTCAGCTTTGTAAATGCATGAATTTTCAGGCTCACTTCCATTTGCTAGAACTCCACAAGGGAAAAGCTGTGAGTGTATTAGTTTTCTATTGCTGCTATAACAAATTATTACATAATCCATGACTTAAAACAGCACCAATTTGTTATCTCACAGATGTGTGGCTCAGAAGTCTGGACACAGTGAGGCTAAGCTGGATTCTTGGCTTAAGGCATCACATGCCCAAAATTAATATCTTATTTAGGCTAGAGTCCTATTGAAGGCTCTGGGGAAAATTTCACTTTTTTCTTAATGTTTATTTATTTACTTTGAGTGCATGCGTGTGTGCGTGAGAGAGAGAGAGAGAGGCAGAGAGAGACAGAGAGAGAGACAGAGAGAGACAGAGAAAGAGAGACAGAGAGAGAGAGACAGAGAGAGAGCAGGAGAGGGGAAGAGAAAGAGGGAGAGAGAGAGACTCCCAAGTGGGCTCCTCACTGTTAAGCACAGAGCCCGTGGTGTGGGGCTTGATCTCAGGAACTGTGAGATCATGACCTGAGCTGAAATGAAGAGTCAGGTGCTCAATGGACTGAGACACCCAGGTGCCCTGGGAAAATCCCACTTCTAAGTTCATTCAGTTTGTTGATCAAATTCATTTCATTGAATACTGACATTCCTATTTCCTAACTGGCTGTCAGCTGGGACTAATCTTTATTCTTAGGTTGCCTGTGTTCCTTTATCATGCTTTTTATGTCACTGTTTTCAGTATCAGCACATCCAGGCCCTCTCACATTTTAAGTATCTCTGACTTCTCTTTCTCCTGCATCTCTCTGACTCCATATGTAAAAAATTCCTTCCCTTTAAGACTCTTGTGAAGGGCAGCTGGGTGACTCAGTTGATTAAGCATCCAAGTTTGGCTCAAGTCATGATCTCAAAGTTTATGAGTTCAAGCCCAGCATCAGGCTCTGTGTTGACAGCTCAGAGCCTGGTGCCTGCTTTGGATTCTGTGTCTTTCTCTCTCTCTGCCTCTCCCCCTGCTTGTATGCTTTCCCCCTCTCAAAAAATAAACACTAAAAAAAGGACTCTGATGAATATATTGGGTACACATGGAGCATCCAGAATCCTTGCCCTTTCATAAGGCCTATAAGTGTAATTATGTCTTCAAAGTCCCCCTGTATTTTTTTTTTTTCATGTTAAAGGGCAGGTATTAGTACATGGATATCTGTGGAGGGTCATTTGCATACCACAGTAAGGATTTTCTTAAGATTTGAACTATACAAGGGATTAAAGTAAGGTGTGAAAAAGGCAGATTAAATTACCTTGAACTCACATTTTAAAAGAGTATAAAATTTTTTTAAATACTTAAATTTTAAGAATAGTGTCAGGAAGACTAATATCCTAAATGAACCGATGTATTCAAAATGTTTTTAAAAATACTGAAAGAACCATTACATATTTTATATTTTCTATAAGAAGATAAGGAATTAGACATGGGGCTGGCTGAGAGAAGAGTATTAATGAATATCCAGGAGATAATGGAACTTTGCCCTTACGATAAATAATCTTGGTGGAAAAAAATTCACTCAAGAAGTGTAAGAACTAATTATTTTAGATGCTCAAATGAGCTGTGTCTTGGCCTACTTTAGCTGAATTATATGCTAGGGCAGAGAGGGGATTTAAGGAAGAAAGTACCAAACATGATTTTTAAGGAATCATATTAAATGGGAGAGATTCAAGAAACACAAAGTAAAGACATTGACTATGTTTTGTTCTGTTTAGTAGTTTAGTCACTGACTTACATAGAGATATAGAAAGGTTGATTGGAAGTATCTTCTTCTGAGGGCACTTGGGTGACTCAGTTAAGCCTCCAACTCTTGATTTCTGCTCAGGTCTTGATATCATGATGATGAGTTCAGGGTCCATGCATTGAGCTCCTCATTAGACTCAAAGCCTACTTAAAAAAAAAAAAACAAAGTATCTTGCTCTTTAATCAAGAAGGAGAGTTAAAAACAAAAGGAGAATTAAGACATATTTAAACTTCTCAGAGTTCTGATTTCAATGCTTATCAATGGTTACTGACCATGGATACTTGCTCAAATGTGATAAATTGATGGTAACACAAATGGTGGCCAGATAACATTCTTAAAAAGATAAAAGAGTATTTACAGTGACTAAAGACTATTTTTGTTTGAGATAAATAAAAACCCAAAAATATATAGTGAATTCTGATATCAACCTCTAGGTTTTTTATGTTAAGAAACTGAAAACCTGTAACCAGCATGGAAGAAAATAAATTTTCTGTTGTCTGACCTGTAGTCTTTAATTCAGAATTTGGTAACTGTTTCAAAATTGTGCCATGTTCCTGAACAAAAAGTGGTTTTATGACCACTTTTTATTTTAAAATGTAAATTAAAATAATGCATTCATTTTTCTAACATGTGATTTTTGAATCACTATTATAGGTTCGAACTAGCTCTAGACAAAATTGCATTCTTTCTTGCATCTCTTCTTGTTTGTGGGATTAGTTTTCTTCTTCCTGAAATGTATTACTGAAGATAATTTCCTCCATTGAGGATTGGTTGAAGGTAAACTTCCTTAATTCTTATGTGTCTGAAAATGTCTTTATTTACTCACTGTTAGATGATAGTTTAGGTAGGTATAAAATTCTAGGTTAATTGTTACTTTATTTTAGAAATTGAAAAGTATATTTCCTTTGTTTTACAGCTTTTTTGTGTTGCTAATGAGTTCTGTTATCTACTAATTGTCATTATTTTCTTGGTAATCTGTTTTTTCTCATTACTTGCTTCACCTTGTCTTTAGCATTCTGCAGTTTCATTTTGATGTGTCAAAGTATATAGATTTGGTTTTGTTTTATTTTCCCTGAATTGTTTTTCTACTTCTTTAAAGTTTATTTATTTATTTTGAGAGAGACAGAGACAGTACAAGTGGGGAAGGAGTAGAGAGGGGGAGAGAGAGAATCCCAAGCAGGCTCTGCAGTGCCAACACAGAATCTTATGTGGGGCTCAAAGCTGCAAGATCATGAACTGAGCTGAAACCAAGGGTCCAACTGTTAACCAACTGAGCCACCCAGGTGCCCATGTTCTTATACTTCTTGATTGCTGTTACTTGATTGTCCTTTATCAATTCTATAAATCTGTTAGCCATTTTTTCTTTGATATTTTGCCTCTCTCCTATGCTTTCCACTTGGCAAAATTTATACCTTTACACTCTTGAGAGTCCTTTAATCTCCATTTATAAAAATTTTCTCTCTTTATCTCTGCCTGCTACATTTCAGATAATTTCTTCGGTTCTAACCAGCTATTTATTAATTGTCTCTTGAACAATGTCTGGTCTGGACCAAGCCATAGAGGTTTATTTTTATTTCAGTGACTACATTTTCAATTTCTATAAGTTCTTTGGCTTCTTTTCCAACTTGTCTTTTTTTTTCATAGATTTCTTTCTCATATCTTTAATTTTTATCTGTATAATTATTTTAAATATCCATTTGATCATTTCTTAACTGTAATTCTCAGTAGTCTAATTACTGTAAGTGTTGCTTTTACTGACTCTTATAATTTTTTTTTCCTCCCATACTATGGAAATTTGTGTAATATGCTTATTTTCATGAGAAATTTATCTGTAGGAATCTTATGGGAACTCAATGAAATATATTTTCTACTGTCATGCACCCATGAGATTTAATATATGTAATTATAAAGTCAAAATTCACACCCTAAGCTTATATGATGACAGGATTTTGCAAATTTTTAGGAGGCAACTTTTTGTTATTATTTCTATCAAGATTCTAGGCTGCAATCAAATTTTAATTTTTTAGGAATTTAGCAATTTTTTAATGTGAATATAAAACCCAAGGTAACTTATGCAGAAAAGTTGCATTTATTTGTGGAATGCAGTGTCGTTTCACTGAGAACCAGACAGATGAGTTATAGACAGTCATACAATCAGATACTGGCAGATGGATCTGGGAGCTTGTCCATATCATGCAAAATGGATTATAGAGGACTAGCTCTTTAGATATATAGAAAATTAAGGAAGGGATAAATAATTTTGAGACACTTAGGACTATTTTTGGTATCATTTAAGATAACAGTGTTCACTTCTCAATTACTAGGCTTATTTAGGAAGTCATATGGTAACTGATGATTTCAGCACATCAATAGAACTACCCAGTGAACATGAAAGGTAGAGAGCAGACACATTATGAAAAATCTAAATTATGAAACCTAAGAGAAGAATGGAAGGAAACATGAAATATAGAGAAGAATGGAGAATTTAACAGTCACAAAGAGCACCATAAAGGCTAGATACTAAATGAATGATGTCATTCAATCCTACAAGTATTTGTAGGGGAAATGTAGTCGATGTTTTATTGATTTAGAAAATGGAGACTATGAAGTTTAGGTTGGCTCAACATCATACAGTTAATAAAAAGAACTGGCATTTGAATCCAGTCCTGGCTCCAAAGGTCATCCTAAGAGCACAGTATTTTGTATGGCTATACCATGAGGAGAGCACTGAATCATGTGACTCAAATAAGCTTGAAGACACCATGTTCTTCCTTCAGTAAATTTTGACAAGGAGTCACAGAACAGGTTCAGAGTGAAATAAAGAACTTAAGTATCTCCAATGAGTGAAACAAGTTGATTTTTAAAAACCTACTTTTGTTGTTAAATCAAAGTCTCTTAACCTTGGTTTCAACCCTTCATCTACTGTGATGAATTTTTATCCTTTTTGTAGTCTCTTCTTCTGAATCCACATACAAGTAAAACTTTAATTTTTTTATGCCCCTCTCTGCCCCCCACCAACTAAACTCACCTCATGTTCCTCAGTCAAAAGCTTTGGATTCAAACAGCCTAATATGAATCCTAGCTCCACCACTTAATAGCTGTGTGACTTCAGGCAAGTAATAAAATCTCTCTGTGTCTGTGTTTCTTAGCTAAAAAGCAAAAGGGAAAAATAATAATAGTCAATACCTCCAGATGGCAGATAGTAAGAACTTCCAAAATATTAACTTTAGCAATATTCTTGATTGAGGGAGGGACAGTACACATATGCAGGTGATATACAAAATATTTATGTTTGGCATACATATAAACCAATTAGAACAGGTGCTGACCTTAGCAGTGGAGCAGAATCCTGGAAGCATTTAGCTTTTCATTGCCAAATAGGGGGAGGTCCCTTGGATCCTAGAAAAAGGCAAACTTATTTGGGCAGTGAGAAGGTACTCAAAGGACAAAGTACTGGCACTATTAGCCAGTTAATGAATAAGCATTCTTATGATAAACAAATGGTAGAATCACACAAGTATGTACTAGTTTGATATAGTCTTGAGCATACGCAAAACAAAAAAACAAACAAAAGACAAAATAAAAAACAAAAAAAGAGACAGTGATGAGAGAAACTAGTGTCTATAAAACTGAAACTAGGAGAGAGAGGGCAAGATGGCGGAGAAGTAAGGAGCTCCATACTTGCACTCGCGCCCATACATCACACAGAAAAGATCTGAAGCCATTGGAAACCTTACAAAACCTGAGAGATTGGGAGAAAAAGGACGCAGAATCCACTGAGAGAGCCTTCTAATGTGAGTGCG